>NC_069738.1:2196725-2259225 GCF_027358585.1 Pangasianodon hypophthalmus | reverse complement strand
GATGTTGATGTCAGCCAATAAGAAGGAAGGATTTTCTGGGGCTATTTTTTATAAGCACACTGTCACATGATCAGAAACAACGTGAAAAATTACGTCTTTTAAATTAGCAAGTAAACTGTTAAGTGCCTGAAACACTCCACTGTGCACTTGCTTTCCAGAGTTTCCAGAAAATACTTTATTTAAACAAAAATACATTTTTATTTTTAAAAAAAATATAGAAAGAAAGAAAGTGATAGAAAGTGAACAGGTGAGACAGTGAATTAAAAATGTATCTGCTGATGCAAGCACAGGTGGAGCAGCTGTAACCACTTCTAACACACACACGCTGTCACGTGGCGCAAATACGAGAAGTGGAAGTGTGATTGAGGACACAGCTCGGATCATTGCTGACACGGACACGGAAGCTGACACTGACGTGGACACTGACACTGACACCGACACTGACACTGACACGGAAGCTGACACTGATACTGACACTTACACTGACACTGACACTGACGTGGACACTGACACTGACATGGACGCGGACACTGACACTGACATGGACGCGGACACTGAGACGGACACGAACACTGAGATGGACACAGACGCGGACACTGACACTGACGCAGACACTGACGCGGACACTGAGACGGACACTGACACTTACACGGACACTGACGCGGACACGGACACTGACGCGGACGCTGAGACGGACACTGACACAGACGCGGACACTGACGCGGACACTGACGCGGACACTGACGCGGACACTGACACAGACGCGGACACTGAGACGGACACTGACACAGACGTGGACGCTGACGCAGACACTGACGCGGACACTGAGACGGACACTGACACAGACGCGGACACTGACGCGGACACGGACACTGACGCGGACACTGACAGTGACACCGAAGCAGACACTGACGCGGACACGGATGCGGACACTGACGTGGACACCGACACTGACACTGACACAGAAGCTGACACTGATACTGACACTGATGCGGACACTGACGCGGACACTGACACTGACACTGACATGGACGCGGACACTGAGACGGACACAGACACTGAGATGGACACAGATGCGGACACTGACACAGACGCGGACGCTGACGCAGACACTGACGCGGACGCTGACACAGACGCGGACACTGAGACGGACACGGACACAGACGCAGACACTGACGCGGACACGGACACTGACACAGACGCGGACACTGAGACGGACAACTACACAGTGGACACTGACGCGGACACGGACACTGACGCAGACACTGACGCGGACACAGACGCAGACACTGACGCGGACACTGACGCGGACACTGACGCGGACACTGACGCGGACACTGACAGTGACACCGAAGCAGACACTGATGCGGACACTGACGTGGACACTGACGCGGACATGGATACTGACACTGACACGGACATGGATACTGACACTGACACGGACATGGATACTCACACTGACGTAACGCCTTTATAGCGCTTTTATGCTCATCTGACTGGAATGGCTGGAAAGTCAAAACAAAAGATAGCAACACAATCACTTCACAATCAGGTTTTTATGTTTTTAGCCTACAGCGTGTGGTTTTAGAAATCCTTCCGGTCGTCCCGTACCTCAGTTGGAGATGATTAAGGCAATTAATCAGGATTTGCTGGCATCCTTACACTGCGCGTCACACTGCGGCTGATTTCAGCAGCGGCCAGATTTGGAATAAACAATTTAATCTACAGTCCTCATTCACAACTCCAATCATTTTAAACTTTGTTGAAATACTAATTACTTCTTTTGAACAGCAATGATCAACAATGATGTACAGAACCGCTTCTACTGTAAGATATATTGTAAAGTTTGGCAGAGGGAAAAGGGGGATAACGGCGTGGATAATGTTCGTACATCAGAAATGCGTGTGCACCACGGTGACCTTGTTTCCTCATGCAAAGGCCGAGAAAAAGACGAAAAATAGGTCTCCCTTTTCTAATGCCTGAATTTTTGGGGCTAGTTTCAGGTCAGGTTTAAATCATACACTTTCTGTCTGGCTTTCATTGCTGTAAGTGCTGCTCTACATGGTGCTGAATTTAACCCAATGTGAATTAATAATATAATAATAATATCATAATATAACAGGGCTGTTCTGACTCCTGCAGTCATTTTTTTCTGTTATTATTATTTTATACCTGATTGCAATATTTTCTAATTAATCTTCAGTTGGATTTATTCCCTAAAACAGAAACAAATCAGTAAAATAAACGTTTGTGATTGTGACCAGGATAAAGCTTTTACTGAAGATTAATGAATGAAAGCAGTGAATGCAACCACACGGTACATTCTCATGTTAATGAACATGGCCTTTATTCTTCACACTTGTAAATGAAGGTGATGATTGTGTATGTGCTCTCTCAGGAATGTCAGGAGGCTGGATGGTACATAAATCTGGCACAGAGTATTTTATAAATTTAGAAAATCCTATACTAAGGATTTTCTCTTTTTACGTCTTCTCAATACAATGTTTTTCCGACTCCAGCCTGTAGTGTGTATTTTCTGATCTCTAGCACAGTTGAAGAGGCGACGGCATGTGAATGTGTATTTTTTTTTTCCAGAATGAGGATTTTACAGCTTGCTTCAGGCCTTGTGCACTTTTTTCCCCTTTTCTGATCAGACAGTATATTAAAAATAATTGGACATATTCTCCATTTCATTTAAACTCCGCTCATAAACGTGATGTAGTGCGTTCTGCCGAGGGTGTTTGGGTAATTTCAGCAGATCAGAAGCCCACGCAATTGACAGAAAATCCGAAAGAATGAGCCGTTCTTAAATGTCTGGAACAACTGGAGGCGAGTTTCACAAGACAGAAAATGTGTGTATTATGGAAATGAGGACCATCTCAAGGAGACCATCCTGCACCAAGCACAAAGAACCCAGACTGACACTCCTGACAAAAACACCTTCAGCTAGTCTCCAGGATTCACATCAGCCTGGGGAGGAGTGTGTAAGTCTTCGGAGGAGCTCCTAAATAATTCAGGACCTGTCACCCGGTCAGGAAGAGGTGGATCAACATCTGTTTTCTCCCTCTGCAAAAAAACTGACAGCTCCACACTCACTGCAAATCCTTCATGTGTCCAAAACAGGCTCAGATGAAATTCTACACGAGACCAGTTAGGCTAGCTGAAGGATCCCAAACCAATGGGATTGAATCAATGTGGTACTGTGGATTTTTATTTTCTGTAGTAGTGTACAGATCTGGAGATTCATAAAAGACCATACACCACACACAGTGGACTCTTTATCTACTACAACATGAATATATTGTTCCCCCTTGCAGGCCCTATGGTGGTGGTGGTGGTGATGGAGCAGCAGCGCGTGTTGGAGACTCGCTTGCCTCAAGCCTTATTCACAAACCTGCCATTAGTTGGAATGGCCCCTTTAATTGCCCCTGGATGTGAGTGTGTAATGCCTCGCAGTGGATTCGCATTGATCTGGCATTTATCCCTGTCTCACACTCCATGTTTTTAGGATCAGCTTCAAATCCAAAAAAAAAATCCTGACCAGGATAAAGCAGGTTACTAAAGATGGATGAACATTCCTGCACTTTACACTGAGAATAAAAAGAAAAAAGAGATTTATACATTTTTTAACCTTTTGGTCTCCACAGCCATGCTGCAGAATCTAGTGGAAAGTCTTCCCAGAAGAGTGGAGCTTTTTATAATAGCAAAGGGGGAATGAAGCTGGAATGGGATTTTCAGTAAGCACATGATGGTCACATGATGGTCAGGGGTGCACAAACTTTTGGCCATATGGTGTATTTTTATAAATTAGTGCTTTTGAACATGCTGGATTTTGTTAAACTATTTTTACATAACAGAATAATATTCTTTTGCTTTTATCCTTTACATTTTATTCTTTACAATCATTAATCAATATTTTTTTGAAAAACGACACAGTAATAAAAGTAATGTATAAAACAAATAAAACTAAATATAACAGTATTAAAAGTGCTTGATGCCATGCTTTAAAACCTGTAGTGAAAAATTCCTCAGGTAAAAAAATTGTAGCATTTCTATTTTTTCAGCCAAAAACTTTTTTAACCCATTTTCTCCTAACTTTATCGGCTAAATTCTAGTGCTTTCCAACCATTTAATGGTGATCTTTGTGAAACTAAGCTCTATATTATTGTTAAAAACAGTGAAATAATAATCATAATTCTGTAACTGAATGGTGTTTGTAAAAGTGAAGCAGGAAGTTGATGTTACTGGCATCCAATTTAATTTAATTTTACAGAATGATTAAAGGGCTTTAGGGCTCTATATTCGTTAATATTGTTGATATTGCGATGAAGATAAGACAGACAGACTGGGGATCTTACGTGAATGTTGGAACAGTGTTATTAAATCTGAAGTGACGCTATGGGGAAACAAGATAGAACATTTCTATGAGCATGCTGATGCCATTACATGACACTCGCTCAGGAACGAGTCTCTGTAGATAAACCTATGTGTAATGTTTATTATGAGCGGCATTACTGACAGCTTGGTTATGGCTGAGTTGTGTATCCTGTATGATTAGCACCGAGACTGTGTTCACATTTCCCACTGTGTTATTTTTATGAAGAGTTGTGTGTCATTATGTGTTGGATATTTCACACTTTATGCACAGTCATAGTGCTACAGTTTTTTATTTATTAAACAACAACATGTCACACCAAAATTCCTATTTCTTTATCTTTACACCATAGCACTGTTGAATTCTGGATTCTGATTGGTCAGAAGGTGTTGATTAATTTTCTAGAACAGCAGCTCTGACAGTAGTGCAGCTGCAAATCACAGGTTTATATGAATAAAACTGTATGTAATTGTTGATAAGGTGAGGTTTTATGTTACATTTATGGAAGGAGTCTCCAGTGTTAGTGCTTTGTAACAGTCAGAGGAGTTTACACTTTGCTGTTTCTCCATAAAGTCTTATTAATGTCATGGATTCCTTGTGAAGTCTCATCATTGTATATTCGTGTTACTGAGGCTTGGTTTCCTTTGTTCCTGTTCATGTTTCTAGTTACTTCCATGTTTTGACCCGTGTCTGTTCTCTTGCGTAATGATTTTGGATATTTCTGTGATAAACCTGTGATTTGACTGATGCTGTGTGATGTTTATAGCTGCTATAACGTAAGCGAGAACAGGAACGAACTCGTTTCCTGGATGTTCCACAACATTAAAGGTACCTACCTATCAATGAATAAAAAGTATGATCTGGTCATTCTTTAGTAAATAAAACTTGCTGTGGTGTAAGAAGGAAAAAACACCTGGGGTGTGCTGTCATAGGAAAATAATCCACATTGGGGTGGTAACATTAACTCTGTTTCATCACACCAGCCCATCAATTATTATATTACCATAACAGTACAACACACACATTGTTTATTACTTACTAAAGGAAGTAAAAGAATGCTTAATTTGAGGGTTGTAGTTGTCTGTCATCATTGTGAATGTACCATTAGAAGAACATTCCTCCCAGATCTGTGTCCTTGGTACTGAGAAAGTGCCTCACTGCAGGAAGGCTTTTCTTTGCCTGACTGGATTTTAGACATTAAAACTTCAATGATGCCTGTGCAGATGGACGGGAGGTGGAGAGCTCATGATGAGATGTCTGACTTTCTCTCACTCTCTAATATCACTCAATCTTCTCCTCCCTTTCATCTCTGTCCATCTTTAAACGTTCTGCTGCACACCTATCACTCTCTTCGGAGCCATTTATCAAAAGTGTCTTCCTTTAATAAGTTCAATTAGGCGTGAAGGCCTCGTCTCTCGCTCCTGCTCACCTCTCGCTGGACATCTGACTGAACAGAGGCATGGATGAGTGGAGAGAGTGAATTAGAAGCTTGGACAAGTACAGCGCTTTAGTTTCCATTTTTCTCCTCTCTGATCTCAGTACTTCGTCTTGAAGACACTTTTTGTTGTTGCCGTGGTTTTTACGCTGACTCAATCCAGCTCAATTCATCAGCGTGTGTGTGTGCGGTGCCATCAATCGCCGAGCGTTACATGGCTGACATGGTAGTTCTCGAACATCAGGATGGCTCAGCAGGTAAATATGAGGCCTGTCAACTAACACAAGTAAACAAGAACAACAAAGAGGGATTGCACACAGCGGAAAGAGAGAATGCAAGACACATCAAATATCACACCATCCATCAATTTATCTCCCCTCTCTCTCTATCTCTCTCTCTTTCTCTCTCTGTCTGTCTGTGCAAACCAATTAAATCCTAAACTGTGGTGACTCCAGAACTTCAGACATCCAGACATCCAGACGGTGGCCATGGCAGCTACAGGAAGTTCAAAGACTCCAAAACAGGAACAATTTGTCAAAAAAAATCAGATGTTTAAAATAGCCTAGCCATGTCTGATGTCTGAAGTCTGCTCCTTTAGTTTTGTACTATTGCTTTCAGGTTGCCGTAGGTACTAAATGTGCATTTGTAAATCATCCCATAGTTTTATTAGTGCAGTTAAATGCTGATAAACAACAGCAAAGAACACATCAAACTGCACTTCGATTAATAGCCACACACAGGATAAAAATTACATTTACAGCTTCTATTGAGGCTACACTGTGAACGACGGAACAAATAAATCAGTGCAATAAACATGCAAAATAATAAATCTGTGCATCATATTACACTATTTATGAATTACCAATTCTTAAACTGCACTGGAACTGAGAGCGCGCAGAGTGGAAGCTCGTGTCCGTCTACAGAGCCTTCACTAGATGGAAGTTGCAATGTATACAGCAATGTCTGGTATAATTTTCTGCCATTTTCATGTTTGATTCTGCCCTCAGGCCAAAAATGAGTCTGGATCGTCCTCTTTGAGCCAGCATGCCCCACAAACCTCACTCTAAACTATAGTGATAGATAGCAATGTGCAGCCTGTAGCTCAGAAAGCATTCTTTCACACAGGATTGGTCAAGAGAGAATCCACAGTGCATAGATTTTATTAGCATTTTATTTAGCTCTCAAGGACAACAAAAATAACTGCTTGTTTTTTTTTCCACCACCCACCTAGTCAACATCCCCACAGCAGCTACTAGTGAATGTATTAGTCCACAATTCTTTGCAACCCCTACAGTGGCACCTCCTCAGTTAGCTTTATGGAGTAGTTCAGCATCTCAAACAGACTTGCTGACACACTATATTCTAGAAACATGCACATAATATGTTGCAAAGCTAAAAACAGATGTAATGTAAGATCTGGAAATTGAATCAGTAGACTCAGGTAGGCATGACTACAGTACAAATTAGTGTTCAACCTCATATGAAAAATAGCAGAGTTCTGACATGACTGAGGAAGGGAAAGAGCTTTGATCTACATCTCTGATCTTCTAACAGATTAATTATGAACTACTAATAAACTCCAACAGGGGAGAGGAGGAGACACGGATGACTACAGGAACATGAAGTTTTGGTTTCCTGCACAAAAGGTTTTAGTTTCTTCACAAAATGTTGTCTTCCAAAGTTGAATAATATAAAGGCATCCCTGTATTACATGTGCGAGAGATGCATTTTTGATATTTAGGTTCTAATTTGAATATTTTACGAAGGACAATTTGTGCAAATTTGCTCTTGAACTTCACAGTTTGTAACAAAAGTTCCTTACCATAACAACAAGCATCATGTGTTTCTATTTTGCTTTAGTTCCTGTTTTGTTATCAGACTCCACCTCGCTCTTGTTATTGGTCCTTTCTTTCTATTTCTGTATTTGTACCTCATTTTTCTGTAGGAGTGAGAAGGATTGGTCCAACTTTCTGTAGGAGTGGAAAGGATTTGCCGAGCTTTCTGTAGGAGTGGAAAGGATTTGCCGAGCTTTCTGTAGGAGTGGAAAGGATTTGCCGAGCTTTCTGTAGGAGTGGTTGGGATTGATCGAACTTTCTGTAGGAGTGGTTGGGATTGATCGAACTTTCTGTAGGAGTGGTTGGGATTGGTCGAACTTTCTGTAGGAGTGGTTGGGATTGATCGAACTTTCTGTAGAAGTGGGAAGAATTGGTCAAACTTTCTCTCAGAATGGAAAGGATTTGCCACGCTTTCTGTAGGAGTGGGAAGGATTGGTCAAACCTTCTGAAGGAATGGGTAGGATTGGTCAACCCTTCTGTAAGAGTGGGCAGGATTGGTCAAAATTTCTGTAGGAGTGGGAAGGGCTGGTCAAACTTTCTGTTCGAGTGTGAAAGATTGCTTAAACTTTCTCTAGGAGTGGGTGGGATTGTTTAAACTTTCTCTAGGAGTGGGAAGTATTGGTCAAACTTTCTGAAGAAGTTGGCAGGATTAGTCAAGAGTGTCTGTAGGACTGGGAAGGATTGGTCAAACTTTTGTAGGAGTGATCAGTCAGACTTTCTTTAGGAGTGGGCAGAATTAGTCAAGAGTGTCTGTAGGAGTGGGCAGGATTGGTCAAGAGTGTCTGTAGGAGTGGGCAGGATTGGTCAATCTTTCTGTAGGAGTGGGAAGGATCTGTCAAACTTTCTGTAGGAGTGGGTAAGATTAGTCAAGAGTGTCTGTAGGAGTGAGTAGGATTGGTCAATTTTTCTGTAGGAGTGGGAAGGATCAGTCAAACTTTCTGTAGGAGTGGGCAG
Source organism: Pangasianodon hypophthalmus (assembly GCF_027358585.1). NCBI lineage: Eukaryota > Metazoa > Chordata > Actinopteri > Siluriformes > Pangasiidae > Pangasianodon > Pangasianodon hypophthalmus. The sequence continues at coordinate 2,250,626 of NC_069738.1, read as the reverse complement.
GATTAGTCAACAGGCAACAGGATTAGTCAACAGGCAAGATTTGTCTGTAGGAGAGAGAAGGATTGGTCAAACTTTCTCTAGGAGTGTGTGGGATTGGTCAAGAGTGTCTGTGGGAGTGGGTGGGATTGTTTAAGAATGTCTCTAGAGGTGGGCAGGTTTGGTCAAGAGTATCTCTGGGAGTGGGTGGGATTGTTTAAGAGTGTCTGATGGAGTCAGCAGGATTAGTCAAACTTTCTGTAGGAGTGGGTAGGATTGGTCAAAAGTGCCTGTGGGAGTGGGTGACATTGGTCAAGAGTGCCTGATGGAGTCAGAGGGATTGGTCAAACTTTCTGTAGAAGTTGGCGGAATTAGTCAAGAGTGTCTGAGGGAGTGGATGGGATTGGTCACGAGTGTCTCTGGAAGTGGACTGGCTTGGACAAGGGTGTCTGTGGGAGTGGGTGGGATTGGACATACAATCTCTGCATGGGTGGGTGGGATTGATCATGAGTGTCTGAGGGAACAGATGTTTGGTCACAAACATCTGTAGGGATGGACATGATTGGTAAACAGCAGTACACCTAAACAGTATAATATTAATATCATGTTTTTAAGTGAGTATTTACTGTAGTTATATAGAAATAAAGCTATAAAAAACAGCACAAATCTAACTGAGTGTGTTGGCGAGGACTAAAGAGAACAGCAGGAGGAACAGCGAGTTGTGTCCTCATTACACTGCTCTGATAAAAGAACATACAGCACACACAGACCAAAAATGATCAGCCTCCACACACTGCCTCCTGGCAAAGATAGAGTCACACAGAGAGAGAAAACTAATTGACTTATGTCTAATGACGGCCAACTATTAGAACTGTTATCATCTGCTGCAGGAAATTAATTCTCAATACAGCCAAGCTGATAGTCCAACAGCTCAATCTGAATGATCTATAGGGAGTAAGGCATCTCTCACTCTTTGTACTTTCTTTCCCTGTGATTTGTGGTCTAGATAATTATACCTTTGCTCCGACAAATGGTCACTTAAAATCTGCTAATATGTACTTGAGTCAGGCTGTATAAATCTGGTTCAGGATTCAGTTGCAAAATTAGAAAAGGATGTTTCTATTGGAGGGAAAAAAGGACTAACGGAAACTATTAAAATGCATATGCACTATTAAGTAATAACATTTATTATACTGATTATAATAAAAGTTTTTTATGAATGCATTGCTGTGTTTAATCACATTTTATTGGATACCCACTGCTGTGATGAGAAACAGGATTAGCCAGTTGGGATGATGCATTCTTCTTGTTTCTGTTTGAAGGCTATTAGCCTGATAGCTACATAAACACAGAGATATCAAGAGAGAGCTGGTGAAATAGCGTGCTGGAGTTTACTGTAGAAGAAAAGTAGATCATGATTTAGAGTATAAGGTGTTATTTTAATAATTTTAATCATTTTCAGTGGAGCTGTCATAAAAGTATTTTATGGTAATATTATCAATATGGGAAGATTGTTTGATGGTAGATTGTGCCTTAAATGATTAAATGATAAATTTGTGTCATCGGCTCTCCTATGGCTGTCTGACATCAACCTGAAATGGACAAGTGTGTCACATTTATAAATTTAATTGTACAGATCAACAAAACAAGCATGATTTTATTTTGCATATATCTTCATCCCACCTAAATTAAGTTACACTGCTGCCAGCACAACACATGACTTTTTTAGATTTAGATTTCAATGGAGTGTGACTTACATCAAGTGCAGCAAACAGTTCACATTCACCTCCATCAACACCTCCAACACCACTTGACCAGTGCGAATGAAGCTGGGGGCCGGAAAGGTGGTCTAGAGTGGGAGTGGGTGGAATTGGTCAGAATTCCTTCAGGAACAGACAGGAATGAGATTTAAAAAACAATTCTGCACACGTCTACTTCACACTAACCAAAGGAACACATCAACACAAATCAGATTTCTCTTATCTCTGCATATCTACACACTTAGACCCAGTACCACTGAAAAACAAAAATGGCTTTTTTTTTCAACTGTGAAATTAGAAAACTGTCTGATTAAAGGACAGCACTCTCTCCCACTGTGTCTCTCTCTCGCTCAGCTCTTCTCCAGTGTAGCTGTCTGAATTGGGTCACGTCTGTAAAGACACACGGCTGTCAAACCTCTCACTCTCTCACTCTGAATAAGGTCTAGCAGAGGAGAGGATTGACACTCGTTTATCCAATGGTCTCTGATGTTTGTGAAAGATCAGAGCAGAGAGCAGCGGCTGGGTTACAAATCAGTTATTTCATACATGGGAAATCTGACACTGTCTTTTTTTTTTACTTCAGCAGCATTCCCAATTGTTCTTTCTTTCTTCCATCCTTCGTTTTTCCCTTTCCTGTTTCACAGCATTTTGTCATTTCTCAGTCTTCATTCCTACACTCTAAAGTATTCTCAAATATTGACTTCCATCCATTTGACATCAAATCCTTCTATCTATACTTCCTTTCAGAACCCTCTCCATTATCCTTTAGCATCCTTTTTTATTTCTTCCATCTTTATTCCTTTTCACAGCATTCTATCATTCCATAGGCTTCCTTATTTCCCTCCAAAGTGTTCTCAAATGTTTACTTCTTCCTTTCCTTCCTCATCATTCCCCAATATTTCCTTCCTTTCTTCCTTCTTGCATTCCTTCCATCCCACTATTCTCAAATATCCTCTTCTTTCTTTTCTTCAATCTTTCTTCTCTTTCACAGCATTCTATCATTCCTTCTAAAGCATCCTCCAATATCGTCTTCTTCCTTCTTTGCTTTATGTCTTTCATCTTTCATTTTCACATCATTCCAAATATATCCTACCTTTTACAGCATTCTCAAATATTCTTCTTTCCTTTCTTCCATCTGTCTATCTGTCCTTCTCTCCCACTAAATTACTCTCAAATAGTGACTTATTCTTCCTTCCATCTTTCTTCCTTTTAATAGCATTCCCCATTATCCTTTTTGCTGCCTTCCTTCACAGCATTTTCAAATATTCTCTTTTTTCCCTTTCTTCCAGCCTTCTTCCTTTTCACAGCATTCTGTCATTCCTTAGTCTAACCTACTTCCCTTTAAAGCATTTGCAAACAAATGCTTTTTGAGCAGCACTTTAAATTTGGCCATTCTTTAACGAACTGTTAATTGTGTAATTAATCCATTAATCGCTTAAACCAGTTACTGCTATTTTTAATTGACATAAACATGTCGAATGTGTTTTTTAGACACCACTTTTAGCCATGGGACCAGTTTGTATAAATGTGTTAATGTCTATTATTAGCCATGTTGTTGAGTCATCAGGCTCTCTATTTCTTTATCAAAAACCAGAACCTCTGTTTAACTAAGAACCACTGTAAATATTTTTTTCTAAATGTGCTTTCTCCAAAATTTAAATACAATCAAAAAACTAAAAAAAAAAAAAAAGGTAAATAGCATGACAAAAGGCAGAGATAGACAGGTGTTTTGTTTGAGAGACAGAAAGAGAGAAAGAAATAGATGGAGAAAGATAGAGTGAGACACAGATGGAGACAATGAGGGATACTTCGTGATTATTTATAAAGGCTATTCTCGGCCAATTAGAGCCAGTGAGCTGAAGAGGATCGATTGGATCAATACAGGCATTCAGTCTGACATCCCAGCACTCCCTGTGCTGATCCCATTCAGCCGGACACGGACAGACCAATCAGAGCCTCTAATGACACATAATTACACTTTTAATGATCAATGAGTGATGTTATTATTCTGCTCTGAAAATACCTTCACACGTAGGACCATGGTTTGGGGACCTGCTACATATTGCTTTAAACTGATTGATTGATTGATTGATTGACTGATAAATAAATAAATAAGTGCAGCTATTTCAACCATCTGACACTGTTTGATGTGTCATTATTAACCCTTCTAAAGTAGCACAGTGGTAGATCAGGTCCACATTAGAGCACACTTTCAAGAAGGCAATTACCCAAGGTTCCTCCAAATCCCATGATAATAACAGCACCCTGTGAGCCAATAACAGCAAAATGGACCTGAAAAATCTTTTTATTTAACATGCTTGAGTGGAAATGGTTGTCTTATGTCGATATGATGAAGTTGATTTATGACAGTTTATAATAACAGTTAGCTAGTCTTCCATTAACGTCAATCTACAAAACATTAAGACCTGTATGATCGTCACACCAGTACGTTGAAAAGATATGTGTAAGCAATGTTAAGTCACAAACGTTTACGGTGTCAGAACTGTGCAGATACACGATAAGCATCATACTGCAAATCATAGAAATGTTCCTCTTTAGAATTAACTTTATCCTCATATCTTTTTAGGGGCTGATGAGATGATGTTTAAACTTTATAGAGTAGAGAATGAATGTTGAAGTGATGTATCCAGGTGAAGTCACATGCGCTAAGTCAGACGTCCCAATTCTCTCATCCGCCCTTCTACAGCATCACAAAAGCGCAAATGTCAATGAAGAGCTTAGGGCTTATGGTAAGAATCGAGGCAGGAAGCGCAAGGTGACCCCCTCCTCAGAGAATGAAGAATGCCTGGGTTTGGGGTTATTAACCCCTGTAAAATACAGGATTTTGGAGATTGTCGATTATCCATGTGCATCCAAAACCATAATTCAGAATTACAGGTTACGTATTTTGAGACTAAATACAAATCTCGAAAATCTAAATCCAGCATTCCCAGGGAAAAGTAGGCAGGTTCTCTGGGATTAGCGCTGGAAGCATGTGTGCTAAAATATACATGTTACATACATATGTAGGCCTTATATACTCTAGAGAACAGAAAATAATCAGGAAGCGTGTACTCTGAATGCAGTGAGGAGAAAACAGGCCTCAGTGGTGTAGAGATGGTGGTGGTAGTGGTGATGGTAATGGTGATAATGATGGAAGTGCTGGTAGTCTTGATGGTCTAGAGATGGTAGTAGTGATAATGGTGGTGGTGGTGGTAGTGATAGTGGTGCTGGTGGTAGAGGTGGCGATAGTTATGGTGGTGTTGGTGGTAGAGATGGTGATGGTGTTGGTAATGGTGATGATGGGAGTGTTGGTAGTCTTGATGGTCTAGAGGTAGTGGTGTTGATGGTGGTGGTGCTGGGGGTGTTGATGGTTGTAGTGATGGTGGTGCTGGTGGTAGAGATGGTGGTATTGATGGTGGTAGTGTTGGTGGTATTGATGGTGCTAGAGGTGGTGGTAGTGATGGTAATTTTGGTGGTAGTGATGGTGGTTATGGTAGTAGAGATGGTGGTAGTGATGGTGGTATTGATGGTGGTATTGATGGTGGTAGTGATGGTGATTTTGGTGGTAGTGATGGTTATGGTAGTAGAGATGGTGGCAGTGATGGTGGTTATGGTAGTAGAGATGGTGGCAGTGATGGTGGTTATGGTAGTAGAGATGGTGGTAGTGATGGTGGTGTTGATGGTGGTAGTGATGGTCGAGATGGGGTTATATTTTGAGTTCTTTTTATTTGTAAAGTTTTGTGCATCATCGATTTTGCCAAAGGTGTATTTCACAGTTTTTTTTTGTGAAAGGATATTAAAGTAATATTAAAGTTTGTTACCAGTTAAAAGACAAAGTTTTCAAAACTTGAAGTAAATGAAAGAATGAACGTTTCCAAAAAAAAAAAATCAATGACTTCATTTGCCAGAAATCAACATCAGCTCATCTCTTTACTTACCTGGGGCAAGGGGGCAAAAAAAATAGCAAACTTAATTTCTATACTGAATGTCCATCAGAATTATTTTAACATCTCATGAAAGCCGAAGTCTATGTGAAATATAGAAGATTCTCTCCTTGTCAGTGTGAAGTTGGCTAATCTCAGATAAAGATCAAAAGTCAGAGAGAAAAAAGTTCCTCAGGTGAGCAAAACCAATCTAGCAAATGAAAACTAATTTACTACTGAGTCAAATCTAACCTAGCAAGTGACATCAAATCTAGCAGGTGAAAGATAAATTAGTGAGCGAAAGCTAACCCTGCAAATTAAATCTAATGTAGCTGATGTAAGCTAATCTCCCGAATGACAGCTAAATCTAGCAAACGAAAGCTAACCTAATGAGTGAAGCTAACCTAGTGAGTGAAAGCTAATCTAGCTAGTGGAAGCTACTTAGCAAGAGAAAGCTAACCTAGACAGTGAGAATTAACATAGCGGGTGAGAACTAACTTCGTGTCAGGTATTTCCCTCGCACCGAGCACCGAGCACAAAAGCTCTCAGCACGCTTAAGCAACCAGCAGCACGTTCTTCTGGTTATGTCTTAGTTTATGTTGCCACATGTGGTTTTAAACTGATTCATGTCCTGTTTCCACCCATGTCTTGTCATTGGTTTTCTCCCTAATGTGTCTTGATTATTCACACCTGTTTCCATTTACCTTCCATTTAGTTTGTATATTTATACCCCCCTGTGTGTCTTTGTTCTTCACACAGTTTTGTTCAGTGTTTTTCCGCCTGACTTTACCCAGCCGTTTTTGTTCAGTGTGTATCGCTCCGTTTTTTTTGACTCCTTGCCTGGTTCTTGTTGCTCGTGTTTGTTTTGCCTGGTTTGCTCTGTTTGTACATCGCCTGACCCTCGCCTGTTTTTTTGCCATTTTCGGATTTGTCCGCCTGCCCTTTAATAAAAGCTTTAACTGCAGTTGCATTTGTCTCACCCTTTGACTGAAAACAAATCTAGTTACTGAAAATTACCCTAGCATGAAAAAGCTAATCTAGTGACTGAAAGCTAACATAGTGAGTGAGGGCTTTTGTCTTTAGTTCTGCAAATGCTGTCAATCAAGCTGGCCACGCCCATCAGGACAGTCCCACCTCACTTCGATCAGTGAGTTCAGCTGCTATTTGATATTTAACACCACATTCCCTGCAACTTTAAGGTATTAATTTGTATCAGTGCTGGATAGAAAAATCAATGTGACCTGAGAAAATAAAGAAAAATGGTTTGTCCTTACTTCATTTTAACCAGAGATAGCATTGCAACAACTTGCACCATGACCTTGGCTAGGCTAAGCAGCGTAAAATGAATGGATCATGCTACATCTGTAGCCAGTTAACAGCATTTTAACACACTGTCAGGACAAACGACAACAATATGAACACGCAAAGAACAGCGAAGAAGTTTAATGAGCGTAAACGTTTCATGGTGAAAAACCTTTTATAAAGTACTGTTAATGTTTACATGGCTGCATGACTCTGAATTAAACCACACACACACACACACACACACACACACGCGCAAACACTGTGTTTAATTTACCACAGCAGAGGACAGCTCATTCATCTCCCTTTTGTATCGAAGCAAATATAAATTAGCCGTTTGGCCGCACCTCCACGGTGACTCGTAGCCTGATATATGATCTATCGCACTGCCTCGACATCATTGTAATGAATTAATCGACTGGTTTGTCACCCGTCTCATGTTGCTGCCAGGCTGAATTTGTTATAGCACAGTGCCGGCGTTTGGGAGAATCACAATTAGCTAGCAAGTGCAGGTGTGTGTGTGTGTGGGTGTGTGTGTGTGGGTGTGTGATTTGAGCATTAGCTATGAGTTTATGTTTACAAATCTTCTGTTTGTCTTTTGGACCTTGAGGTTTATTTTCAGATTATTTTGCCGATGTGCTGTTAAGAAGAAAATTCAAAGTGGAAACAGTGACAAAAGTGAATGAACAAGTTGGAATGACACTAAAATGTTCTTTACATTTGTTTTTTTTTTTATAATGTTAGTCCAACTCCATCACCCATCACCTAACTCCACCCGTCACCTAACTTTTTCCATCACCAGTCATCTAACTCCACCCATCACCTAACTTTTTCCATCACCAGTCATCTAACTCCACCCATCACCTAACTCCACCCATCACCAGTCATCTAACTCCACCCATCACCTAACTCCACCCATCACCTAACTCCACCCGTCACCAGTCATCTAACTCCACCCGTCACCTAACTCCACCCATCACCTAACTCCACCCATCACCAGTCATCTAACTCCACCCATCACCAGTCATCTAACTCCACCCATCATCTAACTCCACCCATCACCTAACTCTACCCATCACCAGTCATCTAACTCCACCCATCACCTAACTTTTCCTATCACCAGACATTTAACTCCACCCATCACCCATTATCTATCTCTGCCTATCACCTAAAGCTGCTCATCCTGTTAACTTTTTACATTAACTCCGCCCATCACATTAACCTCTTATATTAACTCCGCCCATTCTCTTAACCTCTCACATTAACCACACACATTCCTTTAACCTATCACAATAATCACACCCATTACATTATCCTCTCACATTAACTCCACCCCTTCCCTTAACCTCTCACATTAACTCCGCCCTTCACATTAACCTCTTACATTAACTCCACCGATCACCTTAACCTCTCACATTAACCACTAACTCCGCCCTTCACATTAACCTCTCCTATTAACCACACCCATCACCTGACATTAATTCTGCCCCAATCTACGCTAAACCATTTATTTTCTACCTCTTATTTTCCTCTATTCTTCTTTTCTCTTTTCTTTCCTTATCTCTCCAATTGTCTGTTTCCTATATGTAGTACCTCATCTCCCTCATTCTTCTCGCCTGTCCCTCAAACACACACACACACACACACACACACACACAGTTTCCCTGAGAGAAAAGTGGTGTTGAGGATGTGTGCTGTGTGGCTGTGGGGAATTGGGCTGAATCAATGTGGTCTGCTCATTACAATGAGAGAGAGAGAGAGAGAGAGAGAAAGCAGCCTGCATTCATAACACACACACTGGGAGATAGAAACTGAATAAAGAGAGAGATGAACATCATTTACTGGATAAAAAGTACGAAAGTGAGAGAAAGAAAGAAAGAGTCTCTCTCTCTCTCTCTCTCTCTCCACTTCAGTCATATTCCCCCAATAACAGAATGACATGTTGAAGGTATTAATGTTGACCGAGTCCCAGCTCTTTTTCTCTCTCTTTAAATATTTCCGTCTGAATCGTGTGGCCTTTTAATCTGTGTTCATACCGACTTTCATATCCAGCGTTCTCCTCTCCGTTCTCCTCTCCGTTCTCCTCTCCGTTCTCCGCTCTGACTCCGACACACACACGCTGACCTTCAGCAGATTAAATTATGCAAATTAAATTATGAGGATTAAAGCTGACCTGCACTGAGCTCTTTACACAGCTATCACTATTTTATTCAGGAATTTCATTAAAAGCAGGAAATGAGAAATTTTTTGTTACATTCATGACAGAAAATCTCAATAGACCCAACGTTTTCCGCTTCCTGCTCATTCACACAAGTGGTGTGTATTCGTTTCAAGGTTGGTGAAGTGTGAAATGTTTCCTTTTTTAAACGTTTAACCTTTGTGTTGGACAGGAGCTAAAATTATTAGATGGACTTTCACAATTTTATGTAAAGACAGCTCTGGATTTTGGTCAATAGTGAAAAAAATCCAAAAATAAAAAGAAAGAAAGAAAGACAGACAGACAGAAAGAAAGTGAGTAAAGCAGATAGAGAGAGAATAAGAGGGAGAATGAAAGAGAGAATAAAAGTGAGAAATACAGAAAACACCTACATTGTGTGTGAGTTTAAACAGAGCTGCTGATTGGTCAGTCCTTCAATGGGAATTTTAAATATTAAATTTGAAATGTAAATATTTAACCATGTGTATGTTGGGATGGATTATATTCAACTGCAAATGCGATACAGAATGAATAAGAAAGAAAGAAAGACTACAGACTTATTCAATGCACCAGATATTAGAACATTAATATTAGCTAGCTAGTGAAAAGGCTAGCGCGTAGCACTGACGTCTCCTTTCTGACGCTTTGGGACACTGACAACATTAACCTCATGAACCTGAGTAAATTAATGAACTCTTGTAATTTCTCATCGTTTCTGCTCTCTGACTCGGTGCATGGCTCTCAGTCTTAGACTTAACTCTCCATCCTGCTTCTCCGCGGAGTGTGTCTGAGCTTCACGCCTGTTATTTCCTGTTTATTTGTGTACGTCCCGCTCTCCTCCGCTTGTTAGCTGCAGTTAGCCGACCGAGTCGGACAGCTCGTGGTCAGACAGCGTGGCATTCTGGGAAAGTTTCACAAGAGGCAGTGCAATGAAAACACGTCTGGCAATGCGGAGAGTGGGTTAGGAATGGAGTCAAGACTGCTGTTCATTTCTCTCTGTTTGTGCCTGTTAGATCGGACTTCAAATGAGCGTCCCGACTTCCCTGCCGTTATTAAAGAGAGAGAGAACGAGGAAGAAAAACGGGTGTAAAGGGTACATTAAAGTAGATCTAGTTACATATAATAGTTTTTTCCTCAATCAGTTTGGTTTTTTTAACCACACCTTTGTTTGTTCTTATGAATACATTGTTTTTTGTTCATATTTATAAAAACAAGTCGAAAGACACTGTGTGTAAATCTGAAGAAGTGGATTAATGCACTGGGAGAATATTAAATAACAAAAACAAAAGTGTCTGAATATTTGTTTCCCCTCATTGTACGTGTGGTTGTAGAAAATAGATTAAATAGAGTAAATATATGTAAATATATTTTCTTTTCCTAAGGGTGATACTGTGAATTTATCCTTTTATTACCTCAATACATACAGAGCCTTGCAAATGTATTCAACTCCATTAAAAGTCATCAGAATCGTCTGGATTATAAATGACACTTATACATTCTCAGAGTCGTAACTCATTACTTGTCAGCAGATCTTAAAAATTAAAACCTTTAAAATGCTGCTTGCAGAAGTATTCACCCCCTCAGACTAGCACTTATTAGAAGCACCTTTTCCCGCAGTAACAGCGTCAGGGGGTAAGTTCCTCCCAGCTCTGCACACTGTTTGGGATTTTCACCCATTCTTCCTGGCAGATTTGCTCCAGGTTCTTCAGGTAGGTTGGATGTTGTTTGTTGACTGCAATTTTCAAACAGTGCCACAGAGTCTCAAAGGGACTCAGACCTGGATTTTGACTTGGCCACTATAGAACATTCATCTCCTGCAGCAAGGCCTTGTGTTTGGACCACCGTCCTGCTGAAAGGTGAAGTTTCTCCTCAACTTTAGAGTTTTTTTTAGCAGACTGAAGCAGCTTCTCTGTTAATATCCTCTCTATATTTTACTCCATTCATTCTCACTTTGGTTTTGACAAGAAGCCCAGGTTCTGAGGATGACCAGCAGACCCAGACTATGATGCTACCACCACCGTGTTTCAGTGTAGGGATGGTGTTAACTGAGGTATGGTCTTGTGTAAGTTTGTGCCTCACATAGCGGTTTGAAACTTGCTCAAATACAGTCTCTCAAGCTTCTCGGTCTCAAAAGCCACATCTTCACTGGGTCACTCTCGTGCTTTCATAGGACTCTTATTGAGCAAAGGTTTCTTTCTAGCCAACCTTCCATACGGTTCTCACCTTCACTCCACTCTCAGCCACTGTACTCTGTAACTCCTTCAGAGTGGCTGTTGGCCTCACTGTGGCTTCCCTCACAGTCTCTGCCATGTTTCTGTGTGAGTTTTGAGTTTGTGAGTTTAAGGGAAGGCCTTGTGCTGGTCTAGGTAGAACTTGGGTGGTGTGATCGAGTTTCCACTTCCTCACTACTGATCCAACGGTGCTTACTTACTCCTAAATTATGAAATTCTATAACCTTACCTTTAACTTCCTTAGAATGCTCTTTAGTCTTCATTTTCACTCCGTCTCTTCAGACTGAAAGGGAAACTGAGGAGGGTTTTGTTCAGAAAATGGGAACTTTTTTAATATTTCACATGTGAAAGCCAATTATGAGTCAGTTGTGTCCTTGTCAAGACAATATCTTTCATCTGGGGGGTTGAATATTTACGCAAGCAGCATTTTTCAGTTTTTGATTTTTTTTTTAATACTTGCTGACCAATAATTAATTCTGACTTTGAAGATTCACTGTAAGAGAACATGAGTTTGCAATAAAAAATACTGACACAAAGACTGCATGTGTTTATCATTTGTTATTCAGACAAATGATAAAATCAAGGGGGAGCTGAATACTTGTGCAAGTCACTGTATTTTAAGAAACTTTAATAAACTAATTGAATATATTTTAGATATTATCCAGCATTTGATCTCAATATTTCCTGATGCCAGATCCTTAATTATACCCCCTCTTGCCTTGGCATTGGAAATCGCTCGTGTTTAAACCCTTTCTGATTTCATGTGTGTGTGTGTGTGTGTGTCCTCAGTTCTCAGTGTGAGAGAGAATAATCCCATGATCCTTTGTAGCCCTTCGCCACTTTCTAACTTTGTTTCATTCAGCTGCTAAAAGCTTGGAAGCGCTTTTCCCCCCAGTGCAACCTGCTCGATTTTGATACCCAGATGCCTAAATCGTCATTAATCCTCATTATCCCCATCCTCTTCCTCACCTCAGCTCACCTCCATTAGAGTGCAAATGAACTCCAGCTAAAGTCAATCACGCCTCTATCGCAGGTAGCAGCTAAACCATTTCCATAATTCCCAATTACGTTTCGGCCTAGGATCAGCCAGCGCCGTTTCATTTGCATTAGAAACGAACATAACCATCATGCATCGTCCTCCTATAGCTCGGTAAACGCTTTTTTTGCGAGGAAGGCGAGGCTAATTGAAATGCGGCATGGCCGAAGCTGGTTCGTTAATGTTTAATGACTAATATGCAGCCGCACGCAACAGAGAAAATGAGATTACTTTCTCACTTCAGATAATTTCTCATGCAGCGGAGTGAAGACAGAGGGAACGTAGAGGGAAATATGCAATGTGAATTATACACCTCCGTTCAGGGATGAGCTGTGATCGCCAGGACATTTCTACCGTTTATCTGCTCGCTTCTGCACGAACACCACACAGACACTCGGCTGTGTTAAATGTGTCTGGAGTGTTAAATCAGGTTGGATACATAATACATGCAGCTTATCAGGAGCAGAACTCTGGTCATATTATGACAATTTTATTCAATTCATACTGACTGCCTTTTAAGTTTCACTAATGGCATTTAATGCTCAAAATAATTTAGCGCCTTACTGATCTCCTGAAACAGTATAACCCATCTCCAGCACTTCATTCAGCAACAGGTTTATTATTAATTCCATAGATTAATCACAGCTCAGCCAGACTTATATATATATATATATATATATATATATATATATATATATATATATATATATATATATATATATATATATATATATATATAAAATCACACTATAGCTCTGGAAGAGTGGTGTAGACACTATTAGGAACGTGGGTTCTGTAAATATTTTGAATTCCAGATTAAAAATTGACCTGGTTTTTTCATAGTTCCTGTCATTAAACATGCCACTTGTGATTGTGATAAATTTGTTGAGTTTATACTCAGCATCTGTAAATTGCTTTACTTTGCACTTCAGTTTAATTATATATATATATATATATATATATATATATATATATATATATATATATATATATATATATATATATATATATATATATGTCTCTTTTCATGTTTTATTTCCTCTTTATGCTTTAATTTGTTTTTAGCTATTATTATTTATTGTGTGTTTTTTCATTAATCTATTAGTTATGATTAGCAAACTATATTATTTACATAAAAACTATTTTTAAGAACTGTTAATTAAAATTTCAAAATGATCTGGAAATTTGTAATTATATATATTATATAAAATTTTCAAGTTTTTATACATTTTTTTTTTTTGTCTAATATTTTACGTAAAAGAACTTTTGGACTCATTTTTTGTGTACAAAAAAACAGACATCAAATAGCAGGAATTAAAAAATTGGCAGCCATTTTGTTTAAAGGTTCAAAATCATCTGTCTCATCACAGCTCATTCCAACAAAACAAAAAAAAAAGCTGATACAGTTAACATTTTTTGATTTCGCTGTCAGAAAATGGTTTGAAAACTAGCGCAGAAAGTTATGATGAGTGAAGACAACTTCCTCATACTCGACGTGAAGTTATTCACCATTTAGAACTTTACACACCAGCTGCATCGTGTGAATTCTTACAAATATGAACGTCAGTCTTTTATCGACAAAGATTTCCCAGAATCCCACACCGCAGCTGTTCAAGCCCAGGCAAGCACGACGTAAACAAATAAGAGATAAACAGGTCAGGAATAACAGGCGTGTAGCTCAGACACACTGTGACAGGAAGCAGACAGGATGGATTTAGAGTTCTCAGGGAAAACAAGTTACAGGCGAAGAGAAGAATCCCACATCAGGACCGTATCCATGCTATACGTGTCAGAATAAACATTCAGAACGTCAGAACAAAGTTCACTGTGAGAATATTATTTCAATGGTCATATTAATTACAAAAAAAATCCATAATTATATCTACATTTGTATGTTTTAGTTTTTATTTAATGTTAACTATTTTAGCTGTTGAAAGTAGAAAATTACAGATAAAATAATTATAGAAAAATAGGAAAATCACTGAAATCTTTAAGGAAGCCATCAGGTCTAAAAGTTTAAAATAAAAAACTTGTCAGAAACTTAAAATATAATTAAAATTTTTTATTTATTATTTTGTTTTAAGCTCTAATCATTTCTGTCATTTTAATCGGCTGCTATTTCAGATTTACTCTCAGATCCCAGTTTGCATATTAAAAGTGAAATCAAGATAAAGATCAAGAAAAGATGATTGTAGGTAAATAAGTAAGGAATAAAACACTGTGTGTGGTGCTGTTAATAATTAATGTAAAATAATTTATGTATAATAGTTTTATAGTGACGGACTGATGCAATGAAGCGGAGTTAGTCATCATCACGAAGTTGATTATTTGCCTATAACAGCACGTCCCCAAGGGTTTTATTCCTCTTATACCACAGCAATTCAGAGATTACAAACTTCTGTTTAGTAAAGAATAACATTGTGCTTTTTAGCAGTTTATAGTTACATGTTGTCACGTGAGGAACAGATGGAAATGCAGGTAGAGGAGTTGATTGAGATGGAGGCAGATAAATCCATAATGTTAGGCATCAGAGCCAGAAGACAGGCAAAGGTCAGACGATTAACAAACAGAATATCAGAGAAAAGATGATATCAAAAAAAAAAAAAAAAAACACTAGGCAAAACTGGGTCAAGAACAGAAACACAAGCAGAGAGAAAAACAGGCTTGATATCGTCACAAACACAAGGAATGACATGAAGAGTGAGTGAAATGAAAGTCCTTATACACCGTGGCTGTGGTTACGCTGTGAATAGGATGCAGGTGTGTGTGATTAAAATGAAGGCGAGAGTGAACGTGTCAGTGTGTGAGTGTTCTGGGAATTGAAGTCCGTGGCGGCCATGTTTGTAGGCCGCGGTGCAGGTTGGGAAGTGGAGTTCATGGTGTGAGTAGACCTAACTTGGATGTTCTTGGATGTTTGTGTGGAACATCCAAGAAACAAGTTCCTTTTGTCACTTACGTTAGAGCAGCTGTAATCAGCCGTTCCCTCACCAGCCTCTCTTTTTTCTCTTTCCTGAAGTTAATAAGACAAAAAAAAACACAGCTTGTTACGCATGTTACCGAGAAACCTCAAAGAAGCGTAAACTCCTCTGTCCTGAAGATGTCAGAAAACTTAAAGTTCCAGCTTTACCTCTGACTGTTACAAAGCGCTCACACTGGAGACTCCTTCCGTAATCATGTTACATAAACACATTTCTCCTTACGGAAAACTTCACTAATGATTAGAAGTATTTCTTTTGTTGTACAACACATTTTTTTAATATTTTTTTATTATTAGTATTAGATTATATGGAGCGTCTGCTGCGTAAGTCCCTGTGAATGAGCTGTTACTATAGAAACGAATGCATTAACATAAACCTATCATTTATATTATAACTGGAACTACAGTCCAAACCATGCAGCTATACAAAAATAATGCACACCTTCTGACCAATCAGATTCGAGAATTCAACTACACTGTATGAGAGAACACACATAAACCACCAAATGATTAAGAACAGATCTATATATATAAATTATGATCCAGACTTTTAATTGATTACAGATTGTATTTTTTTACATACAGTAAATAACGGTGACCTAACACTGAACCCTGAGGAACTCCTGAGGAACTCCACATGTACACACAGCGAGTTATGTGTCAGAACCACATACAGCTTCCTCTTCACCTCCAATCACATCCAATCATATCCAATCATATCCAATCATATCCAATCACATCCAATCCTGACAACCTTACCAACAACACTCAACTACTGTCAGTGTCAGGCATTTCTGAAGCTCAGCATAAAGCTCAACAAAGTCTGTACTGTAGGAAACACAATTCCTCAAAGTCTACAGTGTGTTTAATTTTCTGTTACATTTAATACTGCAAATACACACAAATACAGTGTGTGTGTGTGTGTGTGTGTGTGTGTGTAGCAGGCAGTGAGTGTATTGAAGGTCATGTGAGGCTCCTCACCCTGCCTCTCGTGTACTGACCTCATTAACAAATCTGCTACTGTTCTCTCTCTCTCTCTCTCTCTCTCTCTCTCTCTCTCTCACACACACACACACACACACACACACACACACACACACACACACCTATGTGTAATGTTTGTCATTAGTGAGTTTGCACTCAACATGACCTGAAGTTTATGAAATGTGTCTGTCTCTCTCTCACACATTTATTAGCAGTGTGTGTGTTAATGGTAGATTGAGATCTGATGTAAAGGATGAAGTTGCTCTATGTAGTTTTGTTCCACTCACTCACACACACACACACACACACACACACACACAAACTTGTAACAAAATTGTGTACACTGTTGCTGTGCTGATTTAGGAGCTCGGCCCGTGTTCATCCTCAGCGTGGTGGTGTTAAATCGCTCTCAGATCGAGGAGATGAAGCCCTGAAGGAAAGATCACCTTGAAGAGGACACAACTGCTTCATACACACACACACACACACACACACACACACACACACACACTCCTGACATGCTGCTTCTGCTTCTAATTGTGTGTGTGCATAAGTAATTGAGTGCAGCAACGCTTACAGCTATGGCTAATTGCTTAGGCTAATTATAGCCATGCTAAAAGGTGTCTTCGTACCTAAACTTGGCCTGGACCCAAAGCAGGCCCTCTCTCCATACACACACACACACACACACACACACACACGTATAGGCCATCTGTCCTGAGAAGCTGTGAGAGTCACACACCATTTATAAGAGTGTGTAAGGAGCCTGCAAAGGGTGATAGTGATGTTCCCCCACACACACACACACACACACACACAAAGAAATTGAAAAAAGACATCAGATTTAGAAGAGTGATGCAGCATGTTTCAACATTACCTCTAATTCTCTCTTTGATTGTGTGTGTGTATATGTGTGTGTGTGTTCTTCACATGACCTCATTTTGAGAGATTCAGCGTTTATCATATCCCAGCATTCCTTGCAGCGCTTGGCATCGGCGATCTGACAGCGAAATCACTCTTCAGGCGATCTTCCTGCTGATAACACTCTCAGACAAACACTGCGATTGATCTGTACAATTACATCTGACAACACAGGAAGCTCCTCTCTGATTGTGTGTGTGTGTGTGTGTGTGTGTGTGTGTGTGTGTGTGTGCCTGAAGAGTTAATTACGAAGCCTCCCATCCAAATTAGGAACTGTTGGGGGTTTCTTGTCTTTTGACTTTGTATCATTTAGTCATTTTTTTCAGTAACACTTTACAATAACAGTACATGAATAATCCTGCACTAATACCTGAATTAATACTTACTTAAATATGAACTAGTGATGAGTTAAGGCATGTACTAATCACGAACGAATGAAGAGCTAACCTTAACTACGGCGTGAGTCTTATGAATTCATAACGACCACCTTAGGTACGTGTTAGTACATGATTATTAGTTAATGTATTAATTAACACATGGAGTAAACTACAGCAGATATGCTCTTTAAGAAAGAATAAGAATTAAATGATACAGAACTGTCAGAAATATCAACATTTACCTCAGACGTGCTGATAAATTACTAGGAAAATACTTTTTTTGACTAAAATCATGGTTTCGCTAAGTAGCATATATTGTTTTATACAGATTTTATATAAAGTCTTTTATACAGCTAATGTAAATACACAGTGGCAGTGGAAATGAGACAAAACTGTCAGAAATATCAACATTTACCTCAGATGATTTGATAAAATGCTAAGAAATGACTAAACTTTAGCGTTAGTACACTTAGCATCAAGCGCTAACCGAACGTCCATGGTTTCGGCCATATTGAAAAACCTTTACATTGTGCCGTGACTTATGAACTCTTACAAAGAGTCATAAATATCACACATTAACACAACACTATATTTAAAGGCAGCCTGAGATTATCTTTCTACCTCAGTGTGTGTATTCAATTGTTTAGGTGCCGGAAAGAGAGTGACGGAGTGAATGCTAAAGCTCAAAAATGTCACTGGGTAGCCTGATTAATTGTGTTTGGTTGCGAGTGTGTTTGAGATAAAACCAAAGAATGTAATGAGTTTTCTTTTTTCTTGTGAAGGAGCCCAGGTCCTAAATCCAGTCCTGCATTATTCATGAGGCGAAACGTACACAGCGTGATCACAGATCAGCGGGAGAGCTCGGCCATCGTTTGATCGGGTCTGAGAGGAGCTTTATCATCACAATGTGAAGGAGAAATCAATCATGATGCAGATTTCCCTTTCGGGGACAACACACAAACACACACACACACACACACACACACACACACAGGCTCTGTCTCAAATGCTTCACGTCTAGGTAGTGTTCTGACAAAAATGTCGGCCATTTTAAGTTTAATGTCTTAACTCTGCTTAATGTAACACTATTATGTAAAAAAATATAGTGGTAGATGTATATAGGTAGATAATCTGTGTTACTGTGTCCTCAGAATTTAGCAGTGTGTGTGCGCTAATCTCATATGCTAACTGCTAATCAGCCTATCAAAGAACTCAAAAAAACAAAACAAGAGTTCTTTAAGAGTTCCTACAGGGTTCTACTTGGATCTACTTTGGAGTCCTTGCACTGGCTCCCTGTCAGGTTTCGTGTTGATTTTAAAATCCTCATGCTTACATACAAGGCTTTGCATGGTTTGGCTCCTCAGTATCTGGCTGAGCTTTTAACCCATTGCACCGCAAAACGTGATCTCCGCTCCTCCAGCTCTGGTCTTTTAACTGTCCCTCAGACTCGTTTACGTACTACGGGTGATATTGCATTTTCTTCTTCTGCTCCAAAACTGTGGGACTCGCTACCATCTGATCTTAGAGAAGCCCAGTCTTCTAGTGTATTTAAATCTTCTCTCAAAACTTATTTCTTTAGGATAGCTTTTACTTAATGACTTTGTTTTGTTGTTGTCTTTTTTTAAATCTAATTACTATTACTATTATTGTTATTATTATTGAATTGTATTTTATTATTAATACAATGTTTTTGATATGTGCTTATATACGTCGTTTTATGCTATGTACTTCTGTTTGTATTTTCTTTTCCCATGCAATGCGCCTTGAGAGGCCTTTTTAAAGGTGCTATATAAAATAAAGTTTATAGATTTACTATTATCTTTAGGGATTTGAGATTTGGGATGTAACTGTATATTAGATTAGATTTATACAGAGTATGGTGGGTGAACTGGGATATAATTGTGCTGCGTAATCAAGGGAAAACTGGGAAGTTTGTCCTTTGAGTTCCTAAGAGCACCAACTTTTCCAAGTTGGAATGCCATGATGTAAATTAAAGATGGCGGCATCCATAGAGCAAAGTAAGAATGTGGAATAATAGCATGTTTTAAGCATTTTAAGTAAAATATTAAATTTATATTTGTGTTTGATGTGCTTATTATCTGCTAAAAATTATTTTTAAAAAGCACAAACCAAACAACTCTCCAGGGAAATCTTTAAAAGCTTTTTCATAGGGTTTTATATCCATAAATTTACTATAAGCATCCATTTTAACTGACTTCACACAGTTACACGATGAGGAGAGAAGCATGAATACCAAATTCGCAGTTCGTATGAATGCAGCTTTGCTAATATTTTTTAAAGTCGCTCTACAGTGATGACCCTGACACAGCTATGACCGCAGAGCAACGGCAAGCTATAATAGTATTTATTTCCAAATCATTGAACTGATGTTGCTCTGCACTGTGCCTACACACAATGTACACCACACGACACACTCATTTAGAGGAAATAAAGCCACATTCATATTCAGCCCTGCAGAGAGGAGGCAAACAGAAACCAGCCGAGGTGTTTTTTACGCTTCATTAGACCACGAAGAGCCACGGCATAAAAAGACTACAAGAACGCTTTTGAGAAAACGCACAGGAGTCCTGAGGAACAGATGCAGCCAACACAGTGTTTCACAGCACAAGTAATTACCTCGCATTTTACAGGAAAAGTGTGTGTGTGTGTGTGTGTGTGTGTGTGTGTGTGTGTGTGTGTGTGTGTGATGTAGTAGACGGCTAAGAGCCTGACCAACACTGGTTCCCCCAAACTGCCAATAACTTCAGAATTTGAAAGCAGAAGTATGGAAGTTCCTGAGTAATGGAGTGGTGTGATGAAACTGAGTTCCTGTCACCACCCTATAGTTGATAATTGTCCTATAACAGCATGTGCCTAAGTGTTTTATTCCTCTTATACCACAACATATAACTCATCAACAATTACAGTTTTTTATTTATTAAAGAATAACAGTACACACTTTTTAACCTTTTATAGTTACATTTAACGTTGTGGAATGTCAGCGAAACAAGTTAGTTCCTGTTCTCACTTACGTTATAGCAGCTATAAACACTCGTTCCCTCGCCATCCTGTCTTTATTCTCTCTCTCTTAAAGTTAATAAGACAAAAAATGCAGCTTGTCATGTTACCAAGAAACCGTAAGACTTAAACTCCTGTGTCCTGAAGATGTCAGAAAAGCTCTGACACTGGAGACTTCTTCCATAAGCATTAAATAAACGTCTCCTTCCTTTAGGAAAGCTTTTTAAAAATCTGTTTATGTGCAGCGTTCTCTGTACACGTCCCTGTGAATGAGCTGTTACTATAGAAACGATAAAGTATTAGAACAAGCGCATTAATATAAACCTACACTACTGTCAGAGCTGCTGTTATAGAAAATTAATCAACACCTTCTGACCAATCACAATCCAGAATTCAACCGTTAAAATCACACACATCTTGAACAACGTTTTTTTGCACTAACCTATCCCATCATGCACCACTGCACAGAAGGAGAAGAGCGTGTAGCAGATAACAGAAAGTATATCAGTATATATGTTGTTAATAAACGTAGATAGATAAGCTAGTGTTGCTAACAGCGTTGTCATGGTAACAGCATGCAACAGGTCACGTGAGACGCTTTCGCGTGAGAGAGATACAGGTATTTGTGAGAGATGAGCAGAATAAAGCCTTTACTGAACACGAGTGAATATTAAATGTAAAATCTCTCCATGATGCTAATGTTTTGTCATTTCTTTGTATACACAGGTGAAAAACACTTTAATGCTGCACTTTGGGCATCATAGTCTTTTCTCCCTACTCACCTTTACGTCATTTTTAGGATTTTCACACGACCGTCGCTGATGGAAAGGCAGATTCATTCATTTACATTTTCTTTTGTCGACTTCTTGTAAAATTGTGAGACATTTGAATGGAAAGCTTATCTCTTGAAGCCCACATAAAAGCTCTCATCATCGTACAAGCACCTGTTCACACACACACACATACACACACACACACACATATTCAGGAGGAGACTGGAGGTGATTCAGCGATGGTGTGAATGGAGACTGCGGCGGTCAACGCTGAATGAAGTGAGAAAAATAAGAGAGAGAGAGAGAGAGAAAGAGAGAGAGAGAGAGTATAAAGGCTTGCTGTCTTTTGAACTGTATGACATTTTCACCGTATGATAATCTAGTCTGAAAAATATCACAGTATCACGACATTAATCAACAGGAGTGGAAATAGTACTGAGAAATTATACTTAAGTGAAAGTATAACGTATTGGATGTGTCCGGCCAAAAAATGTGAAAGGAAATTAGCTGCTTTTAAAAATACTCAAATATTAAAAAGTCGAAAAGCAATTGTTTTATTACTGATGAAATGAAGGAGGTCACAGCAGATGATGAATTGGTACAATTCTTGATATTTTTTCTACATTGATGAATTTGATCAGATGCTTTAAAATGAAATATAAAATAAAATGCAAATAATAATGTGAAGGAAACGAGCACATTAGATTGATGTATGACACACAGTGATGGGATGATTTGAGGGTCTAAATAAAAATGTAAGGAGTAAGGAGTTTTTCTTGGAAGTGTAATTAAATAATTATGAATATTCAGTTTCAATAACACTCAATTAAAGTATAAATAGGCCAAAATAGGACTAAGGTATAGCAATGAAGTACAATTATACAAGTACTTTCCACCCCTGATAATCGACTATTTAAAAACACACAAGGCAGTGGTGAAAATTAAAGTTAAATTAAAGTTAAATTTTTTCCATAAAATCTCATACACTGTCAGTATTTATCACGTTGTCTTTATAAGCTGACAGAGAGAACAGCTGTGAGGAAGCTAGGCTGGCAGCAAGCAGAGCTGCTTAGCTAAAAAAAAGAACATTGTGTGAAACTGATTTTGTTTTATATTCACTGTATTTTATTTTTGCATATTTCATTGAGGACTTTTATTTTGGTGTTGTTTTCTCATAATGAGGATATTGGGTAATTAATGTGAGGAGAGATGGATGGTGAGAAGAAAAGTGTGGGGACGGAGTGGAGTTGCTCCTCTCCCTAGTTTTTCACTCTGAGCCCAATAAAAAGTTAAATGTCCTCGATATTTCAAGTCCATCATCATTACTGAAATTACAGAGTTTTAATAGACTTCTTGGACCCTCGGTCAGCTAAACTCCACACCTTACGTATTTATTGGCGACAGCGACGGTTTTCGCGGTAAAACCTTGGAGACCCTTTGGAGGTTTCAAGTTGCTGTTGTATTCGAGGCTATATTTTGACTGAAACACAGTTTGCTTTGCATGTACAGTTTTCAGTTGCGTGGACTGCATTCAGACGGACTATATTTAACCCTTTAGAGCAGTTTTTTTCTTTTACACCCTCATGTGAGTTTTCTTTTTGAAGTATAGTTACTCGTTTATTTCGGTTTGTTCTGGCGACACAAAGAAACGTGCATCCCAGCTGGTGTAACCTGACTCATTGCCAGGTTTTCTCAGCTCTCACTTATTCTGGAACATGTGTGTGTTGATCCCTCTTGTGGCGGACTGCACATAGAACTGCTTCAGTTCAGAATTCATTACTGAGACTGTACAGCACGTCTACAAAAAAGGAAGAGAGGGAGAACAAAAGGAGTAGGCACTGCACGTGTGACTTTTTCATGTCCACCAACTGTGTGTACCTGCCCGCTACAGCAGTTACAATGTAAGAACCACTAGCAGACACTTCAGTTCCTTCAACAATAAGACACTTTGCTGGACTGCACTAGTATGGCACCACAATAAGCACTTGGCATTGACATTGGTCTTTTTCAACATGGCAGAGGAAAGTGTGACAACCCCACATGCTCGATTCAGAGCTGTTTTACCCCTAGAATTCGCTAGAGATGGCAGCGAAAGCTTTTCTCACTGGGATCGCCATTTCAAGTATGCTGTGAGACCTGAGGTATGGACAACCTCAGTACTTCCATCAAGATTGGCAGGTGCTGCATTCAGTTACTGGGATAGTCTGTCAGATGACATAAAAACTGATTATGACACCACATGTAGAAAAACGTCTGCTGTCTTTGACCAAAAACAGCAACTTTTCAAACATACTTGAATGTCAGACATCTCAGTAATGAGCCATTAGAAGTGTTTGCTGCTGAATTGACCCACCTTGCTCACCAGGCTTTTCCAGATTATGGAAGGTCTGCCATCAAAGGTGAAATTCTGCAACGTTTTATTGCTGGACTTGATCCTGCCTTGCAAGCTAAGTTGTACGAGTTTGGTGCTTCCACTGTTAATGATGCAATTAAAGTGGCTGGTCAGTGTGAGAGGGCATGTTCCGCAGCCACTGAACCCCGTTCATCCCTCACATGCCCAACATCTCAACCTGCCCTGGTGCATAGCCTCACAACTGAGTCCACCATCACGCTTGTAGCCCAGCTCAATGAATTTCTGAAATATCTGAAAGTGGACAAACTCCAGTCCATTGTAGCAATGCTTACACAGTCCAAGTCCCATCATACCTGTGCTGCCCCATCCTCCTGAACGTCATTTCACCCATCATCAGAGATCACCTTCCCTGGAGGGAGCCAGAGACAACCACTACATTGCATCCTCCCGTTATCAACATTTCACCAACATTTCAAGACTTATTTCAGAGGAAGGTCTCCTGCACACTCCAGTGACAGCCATTGCAGACAACACTGGAGCCCCAACCCAAACCATCATGAGAGCAAAGTCGTGAGAGATCTTCACGAAACACGACAGAGCAGAACATTGCTTCAGCCCTCAGCGCAGATATGCTGCATACCATGACTCTGTGTCTTCCTAATCCATCTACAGACACCATTAGAAGGATGACAGGTGTGCATCAGCCCAGGTGAGGATCATGACCAGCAGAGGGGTGAGGGGTATTACAGACATCATTCTCCAAGCCCACAGTGACCCCATTTATGGCATGTACACTTCGTCAAGCATCAGCACTCGGGAAACAGATGGCAGCTGGAGACAAGGGCCAATCTTCAGCTAAACTGTCAGCAGCCCATAGCAGCACCACAGTCTCTTCAGTGAACACCACAGCCTGGACACCATACATAAAGGGACTCATTGAGGACCAAGAAGTCAGAGTTTTGCTGGACACTGGTGTGGGTTTGTCACTCATCAGCGAGACGTTACACCAACACATCCCTGCACTGAAACATTGTCCATTGCTGAAAAGTTTCCAGGTGGCACACACACTTACAGGCCAACAGTTAGACATTTTAGGTTCATTAACTGTCACATTGTGCCTTGTTTCACACATATACAGTATGTATGTTGTAGGAGACTCTAGACAGGATGCCCTTCTTATGTGGGACTTTTTCAAAACCCAGGGTGCATTAATTGACACAGTTTCTGGTGTTTTCATGCAAAATTTCTCTTCTTAGTTCTGCCCAAACATTGCCTTTTAGCTGTAATGCTTCCCTGCTCTCAGAGGTCTCAGTTCCCCCTTTGACAGGGATTGTTTTTCCTACCTCTGTTACATGTGCCACAGAAATGGGAAGTCAGCTCATGGTTTTCAAGCTATTCTGGAACCAAATTTTGCATTTGACAAAGATCTAGCCGTTGCTTATAGTTTCTCTAATGTTGAAAATGGCCTCACTGTAGTTCACCATTTAGGTCAGTTCTACACTGTGTGTAAAATGCTCTCTGATTTCTATATGCCTGTAGAAAGCGCTGTAGCTCAGGTTACTTTTTCTGTCCCACCATGCAAATTATCTAATGTTGACATGGGTACAGAGATGTACTGTATGACTTATGTCTGATGAGGTAGAAATAGTTAATTCCCTCCTGCAGGAGAACCGTGATGTTTTCAGCACAAGCTCTACTGACCTGGGTAGAAGAGACTTGATCAAACATAGTATACACACATCCTCTACATCCCCAGTGCGTCAGAGAGTATACCATATCTCACATGTCCTAAGAGATGAAATCCACAAACAAGTACAGAAACTACTTGATGCTGACTTAATTGAACCTAGCCACAACCCATGGGCCTCACCAGCTTTTCTGGTTTGTAAGAAGGATGGTTCCTACAGATTTTGTGTTGATTACAGGAATTTAAACTCTATTACTGTGAAAGATGCATATCCACTGCCACATGTGGATGACAATTTGGATGCCAATTTCTGGAGCTACCGAGTTTAGCACTAGACTTTTCAAGTAGTTATTGGCAAATCCAAATGGATGAAGCTAGTAGGAAGAAAACAGCCTTTACCACAGGTGATTCCCTCTATCACTTTAAGGTCATGCCGATGGGCCTTACTAATGTGCCTCCCACATTTCAGCATTTGATGGAGCTTGTCCTCTGTGGCCTCCATTGCTCTAAGACTGTAGTGAATCTTGATGACATAATAGTCTTTAGTAAGACATTTAAGGATCACATCAATGACCTCACTGAAGTCTTTAGCAGACTGCATCAGGCAGGTCTCAAACTCCATCCACAAAAATGTCAGCTTTTCAAACAGTCTGTACTCTTTCTGGGACATGTGGTTTCAAAAGATGGCATTCAACCAGACCCCAAGGTGACAGAGAAAGTGTTGAATTGGCCTTGTCCAACTACACCCAGAGAGATTAGGGCTTTCATAGGCTTCTGTTCATATTATCGCCACTTTATCAAAGGTTCTGCAGAGAAGGCAGCCACTTTACACACTCTGACACAAAAACATGCCAAATTCACCTAGACTAAACAATGTAAGGAGACTTTTCAGTATTTTTGCCGTATTTTATCATCCCCTCCCATTCTCCCATTCTCACCTACCCTGATTTCAGTAACCCTTTTATTCTCTATACTGATGCCTCTCGTCATGCAATTGGCACAGTTCTTACGCAACAGCAGCAGGGAGTCGAAAATGTAGTAGCCTATGCCAGTCATGTGCTAAACACAAATGAACGTAACTGGTCCACCTTTGACAGAGAGTGGTGGGCAATTGTTTGGTCTGTCAGACATTTTTCACACTACTTGCAAGGGTGCCCCTTTGTAATTGTCACTGATCATTGCCTTGTTAGGTTTGAAGAAAATGCCCATTGATAGAGACCCCACAGGACATAGAGCACGATGTGCACTAGAACATGATGTGTATGATTGGGACATAAAGCACAGAAATGGCACAAAGCACATGACTCTCTATCTAGGCATCTGAGTCATGGTGATTCTATTTCTCAACCTAATTCTGGCCACACAAATCCAAACAAAACAAAAACTTCTGTAGTCAAAGCCCCTGTTACTGCTCATGCTGTCTTAGATCTTCCTCAGACTCTGTCAGCCGATATAACCCAATGTCAGAAAGATGATGCCACACTGAAGACAGTGCATGAATGGTTGGAGGAAGGAAAGAGACCTCCAGCTTGGCTGTAAGGAAAAGTTCAGCAGAGCTCAAAGTATACTGGTGACAATTTGATAGACTGCATTTTCAGGATGGAAATATCTACTGTTTTTCATGCAACAAACCCAAAGAGTCTCCCACTCTTCATGTTGTCATTCCCAGTAAAACTGTTCTTCAGGTATTACAGTTTTTACATGGCCATTCCACTGTGGGTCACCTTGGATACAAACAGACACTTTCGAGGGCCTGAGAGCATTTCTATTGGCCATTGATGGCAAGAGACATAGAGAACTACTGTCATCAATGTGTTGCCTGCCATGCTAGATCTATTACTGAGCTTCCTGTCACACAGTCAGGGCATAGATATGTCTTAGTCCTTCAAGACTATTTCACCAAATATATGAATTTGTACCCTATGAAAGACCAAAGGGCTGTAACTGTTGCACACTGTATTTTTTAAATTGGGTGTGACCAAAACTAGGACCTCTCTTTATCATCCTGAGGGAGATTGTTTATTCGAAAGATCTAATCACACCTTGAAAGATCAGTTGAGCAAACATCTGTATCAGCAAACAGCAGCAAACAGAGCCATGGGATACAATGTTGAGGTCAGTCCAGTTCTCTTACAGTAAGAGAACAAGCAAGCAAGTGCTGCTGAACCTAAAAAAATTTTAAATACAAATATACAGTGTAGATTGTGCAGAAAGACTGTGCTTAAAATTTGTTTTAATATAGGCACCTAAGCTTAGTAATATTTATATATTTTTAAATACTTAAAATATTCAAAAGCAATATAAAATTATATTTTATATCGTTTTATTAAAAAAATTAATTAGCGATGGTGTTGCCGTTCCTCTCACTCTCAGCGTGTTTGTTACTAACGCAGCACCAATGTTGGCCATTTTTTAAATCTGTTTTCTGAAAGCAGGCCCGAGGTGGCGGCGTAATTTATTTCAGCAGTGAGGGGGGAGAGAAAGAGAGAGAGAGAGAGAGAGAGAGAGAGAGAGAGAGACCTCACTAGCTGAAACAGAGACAGACACTCCACCTGAAATAAATCAGGCTTTTTTTTCCCAGCGTGTGAGGTCACACTCTTTTAAAGCCTTATCATTAGAGCGGGGGGATTTGTCCCTGTTCAGGAAAAGCTCTGACCCACTTTCACCTCGCCACACTGTGAGAAAGAGTTTATCTGAAACGCTGATCACTCTCTCTCTCTCTCTCTCTCTCTCTCAGCACTGTTAAGAGTGTGGTCTGTTCGCCTAACATTACCCACAATGCACTGTTGGATCCATAATGGCGTGCAGAAAAGCTCTGGCCTCAGTTGCACTCATCAGATTTAAACTCTGCCTTGTTTGAATCTAACTCGTCGCTACATTTGAGTTGTATTCGTTTACGAGTGTATAAGAAGGATCTGCTACTTCCTTCCAAGTTTTTATCTTCCTTGTGTCTGTACACTTTATGACTGTGGATTATTAGACAGTTTTTGCACTCACCAGTCACAGCTTGTTGTATGTAGCATAAGGGGCGGAGCCAATACACGGAGTTACCCTTTAAATTTTGTTTTAAGGCTGACACCCTAAGAATGCTGCGATACTGTGGATGTAAATTAGAAGTAAAACTTAAACCTAAGGTTTTTAGGTTATAAAGACAGTCATTTGTTCCTGGGGAAGTTATTTTTGATGATGTTAGAGATTTTACAGCTCGATTTGAGGAGTTACTGATCTACACAAATGAGTTGTTCTCTTCACTAATGATGGTCAAAATTGTTTCAGACATTTCACTTTGGAGTTTCACTACAAACAGCGGCTGTGAGAGTTCACCTCCTGCTCAGGCTTCAGCTGAAGGAGATGAAACATGGTGGATTGAGTTTGGATTAACTCCAGTCAGTGAGGCAGAACTTTTTTTTCGGAAGCAGGAATGTGCTGAGCGCTCTCTCGCTCCCCTGAGCCATGCAAACGTAAAAACTTTTCCCATCTCTGTTTAATCCTCTGTTTCGTTCCACCTCGGGCCCTCGCTCGAATCTTACAAGCCATCCCTGCTGCTGCCAGAAAACCTGACACCCCCAACCGGCCATGCGTCCAGAGGAAAATGATGGACGTGACGTGAATGAGAGAGATTTGTAGCGAGGGATTAGGGAGGACATTTACCACACATTCCTCGGCACTGAGAACACCTCAGAGCTTCTTCTTCTTCTCCCTCTCTCCCTGTTTTCCCCGTGACACTCGTAACAGTTGTGAGAGCAGATGGTTGTCCTTTGCGATGCTAACGGGGACGACGCAACTCCGCTACACACACACGCTCACCTGACAGGAAGTAACAGCAAGCTGTCTCTGATGACTTTGCACTTCTAAGTTCTAGACAGAGAGAGAGAGAGACCTAAAATAAACGTGCGACAGGTGGGTTTGTCCTTATTTGAACACAGGTCGATGCATACAGTATGGAAAAAATGTGCAGAGAAACCTGCATTCTCATGCTGGGAAATGAAAAGGCACATACGATCCGTCTCTACCTAAAATGTGGATACAGATGTGACATCTGTTCGTTTAGACAAATGTGAATGCTTCGCTTACAGAGGTCCTAGTCATGCATACAGCCTCAAACATTCAAACTTTTCTTCAGAAACTATTCTATACCACACGACGGTGTGTTTAAGAGTTTATCCTGAAGCGCACAGCTCTTTTCTCTCAAGAGAAAACACAAATTAAATGTCGATATGTTGAGACAGGACATCTCCTTTTAAAGGAATACTTTCTAGCCTGTAGTGTGTGTGTGTGTGTGTGTGTGTGTGTGTGTGTGATTGTCGTGCACAAAGAAGAACATATGTGTTTACTCCAAACATGTAAAGTAAAAAAAAGAAGTCTAGTAACAGAAATTTAATTATTTTTAATGCAGCATAAACAACAACAACAACAAAAACCATAAAGCCCCGAAGCCTCATTTATAAACATCGAGAAACCGTACGTGGAAAACAGGACTCCAAAAATCTCCCACAAACACACATGGGAAATTGTTTCAAGTAATACAGCACCAATCAGCAGTGACAGAGTGGTGTGATGAAGCGGAGTTACTGTTACCACCCTGAAGCTGATTATTTTCCGATACCAGCACATCCCTAAGTGTTTTATTCCTCTTACACCACAGCAGTTTACCAAGAATTACAATTTTGATTTATTAAAGAATGACACATTATAGTTACCTGAAACGAGTTAGTCCCTTTTCTCAAGTACGTATTTTTCTCTCACTTGAAGTTAATAATAAAAAAACGCCATTTGTCAAGTTACAGTTTTATGTCTGACAAAGCGCCGACACTGGAGACTCCTTCCACACACGTTAAATAAAAGTCTCCTTACAGAAAACTTCACCGTATCACTGATTACACACGTTTTAATCTGTTTACGTGGAGCGTCTGCTGTACAAGTCCGTGTGAATGAGCTGTTGCTATAGAAACGATCACATATTAGAAACAGCGCATTAATATAAAGCTGTGATTTGCAGCTGCACTACAGTCGGAGCTGCTGTTCTAGAAAATTAATCAACACTTTCTGACCAATCACAGTCCAGAGTTCTAACGCTAACCCTAGCGGCACTCTGGAGTGAGTTTAATTGCCCTGCTGGAGTCACGGGTTCGGTTCAGCAAGCTTCTCTCATGCGTGCGGTCGTTCACATCATAAAGCATGCGTGAGATTAAAACCCGAGCCCGAGGCGTTTATCTCAGCACCGCTTCGGTGAACACGAGTCATGAATCAAAGGGAGACATGAATCAGACAGTTTGTTTACGATGATTGAATGATGCCATGAGCTGTGTGCATTCTTGTTTGGTTTTTTTTAGCTAACCACAGGCTACATGCTCATACATCAGCATCATACATCACAGCTCACTCGCACTCCATCACGCCAACGAGTCGCCATCAGCGCTGTGTGTGGCCAGATGGAAAAGAACATGGAGAGAGGCCTCACAGAAACGAGTCACACAGGCGTGGCCTTTGTGGTGTGTGAAGGGGGCGTGGCCTCTCTATCTTTCAGTCTCAAGGAAGGAGGCGTGGCCTTTATGGCTCAGTCTCGGTGAAGGAAGCGTGGCCTTTATGGCTCAGTCTCAGTGAAGGAGGCGTGGCCTTTATGGCTCAGTCTCAGTGAAGGAGGCGTGGCCTCTCTATCTTTCAGTCTCAGTGAAGGAGGCGTGGCCTTTATGGCTCAGTCTCAGTGAAGGGGGCGTGGCCTCTCTATCTTTCAGTGGCCTTTGTGGCTCAGTCTCAGTGAAGGAGGCGTGGCCTCTCTATCTGTCAGTCTCAGTGAAGGAGGCGTGGCCTCTCTATCTGTCAGTCTCAGTGAAGGAGGCGTGGCCTCTCTATCTTTCAGTGTCAGTGAAGGAGGCGTGGCCTCTCTATCTTTCAGTGGCCTTTGTGGCTCAGTCTCAGTGAAGGAGGCGTGGCCTCTCTATCTGTCAGTCTCAGTGAAGGAGGCGTGGCCTCTCTATCTGTCAGTCTCAGTGAAGGAGGCGTGGCCTCTCTATCTGTCAGTCTCAGTGAAGGAGGCGTGGCCTCTCTATCTGTCAGTCTCAGTGAAGGAGGCGTGGCCTCTCCACACTTTTAAGATGCATCCAAAAAGACTCAGAGAATCTAGAAACTTCTGAAGTTCTGAATAATAATAATAATAACGTGTGTGTGTGTGTGTGTGTGTGTGTGTGTGTGTGCAAATGAATAAGTGAGCCTCTCCTCTCTTTCATCACTCAGACTTTAAGGTTACTTCCTGTCCTTCTTGGCCTTTTCGTCGCTTTGCTGAAATGAAGCCGCTAAAGGCCACGTACCTGTCGAGCCTCAGCCCTTCTCTGCATTATTAACACACACACACACACACACACACACACACACACACACACACCATCTTTTCTGTGCCAGTCAGAGGCGACTCTGTCGATTCTTATTTACTCAGAAAAGGAGTTTTATAATGAATAATCAGGAAAACTGTCACTGAGCTGTGAGTGATTAATAAACGTCTGGGAAGATTCTTAATCTCAAAACCAAGACGGTGTGAAGACGGTGTGTGAAGACGGTGTGTGAAGACGGTGTGTGAAGACGGTGTGTGAAGACGGTGTGTGAAGACGGTGTGTGAAGACGGTGTGTGTCTCCAAACACACACACACAGTGTATAAACAGTGTTTAAAGGGTTAATTACTAAAAAAATAAGACAATTATATCACTGCTCCATCAAAGTAAATATAATATAAAATATATTTTAAATGTATAATAAATTATTAATCATTTGTTATTACTATGTAAAAATAAAACACTGCCAAAACTGTGCATGACACACACACACACACACACACACACACATACACACACACACCTCAAGTTGACTCTCAGTTCATGCTCTTCCTCTTTTTAATAGTCCATAATGCTTGTGGGGTTTTTGTGTGTAAATCAAGCAGTAACGATGCAGACCAGCAGGAGTGTGAATGTCTCTAACACACACACACACAGACACACACACACACACAGACACACACACACACACACACACACACACACACAGAGCACTCCATTCACAGAAAGAAGAGTTATCTTCTCCATGGCAACCATCACCTGAGCACCAAAAGCTTTTTTCCATTCTTTAATACACACACACACACACACTCCTAACACGCCCTTGCACCACCCTCACACACCATCACACCACCCTAACACACCCTCACACCACCCTAACACACCCTCACACCACCCTTACACACCATCACACCACCCTAACACACCATCACACCACCCTCACACACCATCACACCACCCTAACACACCCTCACACCACCCTTACACACCCTCACACCACCCTTACACACCCTCACACCACCCTTACACACCCTCACACCACCCTTACACACCCTCACACCACCCTAACACACCCTCACACACCCTCACACCACCCTCACACACCCTCACACCACCCTTACACACCCTCACACCACCCTTACACACCATCACACCACCCTAACACACCATCACACCACCCTTACACACCCTCACACCACCCTAACACACCCTCACACCACCCTTACACACCATCACACCACCCTAACACACCCTCACACCACCCTAACACACCCTCACACCACCCTTACACACCATCACACCACCCTTACACACCATCACACCACCCTTACACACCCTCACACCACCCTTACACACCATCACACCACCCTAACACACCCTCACACCACCCTAACACACCATCACACCACCCTAACACACCCTCACACCACCCTAACACACCCTCACACCACCCTTACACACCATCACACCACCCTAACACACCATCACACCACCCTCACACACCATCACACCACCCTAACACACCATCACACCACCCTTACACACCCTCACACCACCCTTACACACCATCACACCACCCTAACACACCCTCACACCACCCTAACACACCCTCACACCACCCTTACACACCGTCACACCACCCTAACACACCGTCACAACACCCTTACACACCGTCACACCACCCTTACACACCCTCACACCACCCTAACACACCGTCACACCACCCTTACACACCCTCACACCACCCTTACACACCCTCACACCACCCTAACACACCCTCACACCACCCTAACACACCGTCACACCACCCTAACACACCGTCACACCACCCTAACACACCCTCACACCACCCTTACACACCCTCACAACACCCTTACACACCATCACACCACCCTTACACACCCTCACACCTCCCTTACACACCTTCACACCACCCTTACACACCGTCACACCACCCTTACACACCGTCACACCACCCTAACACACCGTCACACCACCCTTACACACCGTCACACCACCCTTACACACCCTCACACCACCCTTACACACCCTCACACCTCCCTTACACACCCTCACACCACCCTTACACACCCTCACACCACCCTTACACACCCTCACACCACCCTAACACACCATCACACCACCCTCACACACCCTCACACACCATCACACCTCCCTTACACACCATCACACCACCCTAACACACCCTCACACCACCCTAACACACCATCACACCTCCCTAACACACCCTCACACCACCCTTACACACCATCACACCACCCTTACACACCATCACACCACCCTTACACACCCTCACACCACCCTTACACACCCTCACACCACCCTAACACACCCTCACAACACCCTTACACACCCTCACAACACCCTTACACACCATCACACCACCCTAACACACCATCACACCACCCTTACACACCATCACACCACCCTTACACACCCTCACACCACCCTTACACACCCTCACACCTCCCTTACACACCATCACACCACCCTTACACACCCTCACACCACCCTTACACACCCTCACACCACCCTTACACACCGTCACACCACCCTTACACACCCTCACACCACCCTTACACACCATCACACCTCCCTTACACACCATCACACCACCCTTACACACCCTCACACCACCCTTACACACCATCACACCACCCTTACACACCCTCACACCACCCTAACACACCATCACACCACCCTTACACACCATCACACCACCCTTACACACCCTCACACCACCCTAACACACCCTCACACCACCCTCACACACCATCACACCTCCCTCACACACCATCACACCACCCTTACACACCATCACACCACCCTAACACACCCTCACACCACCCTAACACACCATCACACCTCCCTAACACACCCTCACACCACCCTTACACACCATCACACCACCCTAACACACCCTCACACCACCCTTACACACCCTCACACCACCCTAACACACCCTCACACCACCCTTACACACCCTCACACCACCCTAACACACCCTCACAACACCCTTACACACCCTCACAACACCCTTACACACCATCACACCACCCTAACACACCCTCACACCACCCTTACACACCATCACACCACCCTAACACACCATCACACCACCCTTACACACCATCACACCACCCTAACACACCATCACACCACCCTTACACACCATCACACCACCCTTACACACCATCACACCACCCTAACACACCCTCACACCACCCTAACACACCCTCACACCACCCTTACACACCATCACACCTCCCTTACACACCCTCACACCTCCCTTACACACCATCACACCACCCTTACACACCCTCACACCACCCTAACACACCCTCACACCACCCTTACACACCATCACACCACCCTTACACACCCTCACACCACCCTTACACACCCTCACACCACCCTTACACACCCTCACACCACCCTAACACACCCTCACACACCATCACACCTCCCTTACACACCATCACACCACCCTTACACACCATCACACCACCCTAACACACCCTCACACCACCCTAACACACCATCACACCTCCCTAACACACCCTCACACCACCCTTACACACCATCACACCACCCTAACACACCATCACACCACCCTAACACACCCTCACACCACCCTTACACACCCTCACACCACCCTAACACACCCTCACACCACCCTTACACACCATCACACCACCCTAACACACCCTCACAACACCCTTACACACCCTCACAACACCCTTACACACCATCACACCACCCTAACACACCCTCACACCACCCTTACACACCATCACACCACCCTAACACACCATCACACCACCCTTACACACCATCACACCACCCTTACACACCATCACACCACCCTAACACACCCTCACACCACCCTTACACACCATCACACCACCCTAACACCTCCCTTACACACCATCACACCACCCTTACACACCCTCACACCACCCTAACACACCATCACACCACCCTTACACA
Organism: Pangasianodon hypophthalmus; assembly: GCF_027358585.1. Lineage (NCBI taxonomy): Eukaryota > Metazoa > Chordata > Actinopteri > Siluriformes > Pangasiidae > Pangasianodon > Pangasianodon hypophthalmus. Next base: position 2,214,770 of record NC_069738.1, on the reverse strand, counting down.
CCATCACACCACCCTTACACACCCTCACACCACCCTTACACACCCTCACACCACCCTAACACACCCTCACACCACCCTTACACACCATCACACCACCCTAACACACCATCACACCACCCTTACACACCCTCACACCACCCTTACACACCCTCACACCACCCTAACACACCATCACACCACCCTAACACACCATCACACCTCCCTTACACACCCTCACACCACCCTAACACACCATCACACCACCCTTACTCACCGTCACACCTCCCTTACACACCTTCACACCACCTTTACACACCACCACACCACCCTTACTCACCGTCACACCACCCTAACACACCCTCACAACACCCTTACACACCCTCACACCACCCTAACACACCCTCACACCACCCTCACACACCCTCACACACCATCACACCTCCCTTACACACCATCACACCACCCTTACACACCATCACACCACCCTAACACACCCTCACACCACCCTAACACACCATCACACCTCCCTAACACACCCTCACACCACCCTTACACACCATCACACCACCCTAACACACCATCACACCACCCTAACACACCCTCACACCACCCTTACACACCCTCACACCACCCTAACACACCCTCACACCACCCTTACACACCATCACACCACCCTAACACACCCTCACAACACCCTTACACACCCTCACAACACCCTTACACACCATCACACCACCCTAACACACCCTCACACCACCCTTACACACCATCACACCACCCTAACACACCATCACACCACCCTTACACACCATCACACCACCCTTACACACCATCACACCACCCTAACACACCCTCACACCACCCTTACACACCATCACACCACCCTAACACCTCCCTTACACACCATCACACCACCCTTACACACCCTCACACCACCCTAACACACCATCACACCACCCTTACACACCATCACACCACCCTTACACACCCTCACACCACCCTTACACACCCTCACACCACCCTAACACACCCTCACACCACCCTTACACACCATCACACCACCCTAACACACCATCACACCACCCTTACACACCCTCACACCACCCTAACACACCATCACACCACCCTAACACACCATCACACCTCCCTTACACACCCTCACACCACCCTAACACACCATCACACCACCCTTACTCACCGTCACACCTCCCTTACACACCTTCACACCACCTTTACACACCACCACACCACCCTTACTCACCGTCACACCTCCCTTACACACCGTCACACCACCCTTACACACCCTTACACCACCCTTACACACCCTTACACCACCCTTACACACCGTCACACCTCCCTTACACACCGTCACAGTACCTTGCTCTTCTGCATGCACAGTCCACAGATGCAGAAAGTGCATCCAAGTTTTCCTGCCTGCTGGTCATAAGCACAAACACTAAACTTCCATTAGCCTGTGCTGAAAATGACTCGTCGCCTTCATTTCTCACGCTGTGATTAAACACGCTGTCCGGCCGGATAATTACAAAACACGGCCTCGGGGTCGTGCTTTTTTATTAGCTCTGCGTGCATGTGTGTGTGATATACAGAAAAAAAAACACAAGCGAGTATATTTACTCATTCTCACCTCTTCATCCATCTCTTTTCTTCAACTCGTGCTTTCTGTTGTCTTACCCTCACACACTCGATAGATATTTTATTGGCACAAAGCAGTGTGTATTGTGGTGGTTTGTTTGCTGTAATGAGCCCTTCACAAGCTTTACTCCAATTTAACACCCACATTAACCTAGTGACACAAACTCGCACTTATTCTCCTAATTATCCTTTACCATTGGATAAATCGTCACATAATTAATATTTTTATTCCTATTCCACCCTTCTCTCCTTTTTCCTGGATTTGTTTCTCCATCTTTCATTTCTTCTAGTATATCTCCCTCTGAGAGAAAGAGCCAGATGCTCCTGATGTTGTAAAGAGGAAACTTACATCAGCAAGTCAGGTTAGCAAAGATAAAAGGTTGGTTCTACCAGTTGTCCAGAACTACATCAAGTTTTTCAGATTGTGTGATCCAGAGAGATTGAGTTCTCCATGGAGATGATCCACAAGATCTCGACATGTGGATACATCTCCAAGGATCAGTAAACAAGGACAAGCAGATTTCGTGTTTGTGCTGTTATTTTTTTCATAGTTACGTGTAGGAAAAGAGCAATAAACAAATTTTTAAAAATACACTACTCCTTTTTTACTCGCAAAACAACAGTTTTCAGTGGTGACGCTGATTAAATGTAACATGCTTAATGGAGGTGCTCCAAGTATACAGTCGTTACTAATTCCTCCTGCCTGCTGCACTACACACACCAGCAGAGGTGTGTTTGCGTCGATGGTAGAACAGTTTTACTAGGTGGATTAATTAGCATACACAGATGACACACACTCCTTTCAGAATCAAGAACTGAGCAAAATCAAGTGCAGCACAAAGCTGTCTTACTGTAACTCTGCTGCTTACTACACACAGTCATCTCAAGAGGAAATAATGAGGCTAGTAGGACTGGAATAACATCATTTACATGCAGTTTGATGACAGAACTCCACATTTCATAACCAAAATATGACTTGCTTTCTTTTCCTTGAGGGCACAGACACGGAGTGCTACATTAGAAACATTATTAGAAGATAGTAATCATATATGCATGTATATGGTTGTCTCCTAATCTGTATTAACGCATCCTACTAGCTAACTAGCTTGATATACTTTATTACTTAGCCACTTTTATCCAAGCCAGTTATGTTGCTAGGCAACAAAAACACAGGTATGGGCAGCACACTGGGGCTTTTACTTGTCCACTAGGCTAGCTAATGGATTTATGGTTTGTCCACCCCTGAGGCATGTACAGCAGCTCAGTCCTGATGGGATTAAGCTTGAGGTGATGAGATGCCATCCATGAGGAGATGTCCACGAGACAGACTGAGATCCGAGCACACGAGTGTCTGAGGGAGGAAGAGAGGGCGAGTTGAGTGTCATCAGCGTAGGAGCACGTTTTTCAGTATGTAAAGCCACTTGCTGCTTTGAAGGCAGTCAGTATGTGAGTAGATTTCATCAGGAGTGATGAAGGAGTGATGAAGGAGTGATGAGGAGTTCTTGAAAGACACTTGGTGTGTGAATTTTCTTCTAATCGATGTGAAATTAAAGCTCTCTGGCTTTGAGATTCCATTTTACCATCCAAAGTCAAATCCGTTATTTTCACTCAGCAGAAAGATCAGCATGAACAATTAGAACACATAAGAGCTAATTTTGCAATTAGCACTTTATCCTGCTCAAATACAACTTTGTTAGCATGTACACTATATGGCCAAAAGTATGTGCACCCCCCAACCATCACACACATACGTGTTCCTTCCTTAAACTGTCAGAAAAGCACACAATTGTATAGAATGTGTTTGTGTGCTGTAGCATTACAGTTTCCCTTCACTGGAACTAAGAGACTCAAACCTGTTCCAGCATGACAATGCCCCTGTGCACAAAGCGAGCTCCATGAAGACATGGTGTGTGAAGGTTGGAGTGGAAGAACTCGAGTGTCCTGCACAGAGCCCTGACCTCAACCCTATTGAACACCTTTGGGATGAACTGGAGCACCGACTGAACCCCAGACCTCCTCGACATCCCAACATCAGCGCCTGACCTCACTAATGCTCTTGTAGCTGAATGAACACAAATCCCCACAGCCACGCTCCAACATCTAGTGGAAAGCTTCCCAGAAGAGTGGAGCTTATTTTATACTCACCTACTCCCTACAAACTACTGACTTCTGTTTTTAAAGGCAGTCATGCACAACATGAGTCGATCCCAGCTGTTGTCATAGCGATAAAGTAATACCCAACCTCTAGCCGTACATCCATGACCTGAACAGAACTGATTTCCAGCAGTTTTTTTTTTATTTTCTTATTTTAAAAAGTATTTTAAAAACACTATTTGTCCTATATTTCAAAACCAAAAGTTCACAGAACAATATAACGCGTGCAACCATTATATTGTTCTGTGAACTTTTGGTTTTGAAATATAGGACAAATAGTGTTTTTGAAATACTTTTTATTTTTTAAAAACCGCCGATCAGTTTCTTATTGATCATGTGAGTAACTGGGTGTGACTAAGAAGTAATCTGGCCAATCACACGTCCCGAAGCTACACCTCACAGAGCTAAGTGTAGCAAACATGTAGAGAACATGTAAGTGTTAAATGTGAACACAAGAGCAAGTTTGAAGCCCCATCCACATGTATAAAGATATTCAAAATCATCCCTTCCACATTTAAAAAAAAAAATCCATCCAAATGCAAACACCAAAATAATGTAAACAGTAAATACCTCAAAAATTACAATAACACTGAACGTTAGAGAAGGCGAAAAAAGTTACAGGTTATCAAATATATTTACAAAATACAATTTAATAACCTGATCAGCAGTGGGGATGAACAGTGTCCTGGCACGTTCGTAACACACGCAGAAGATCTGCGTCGAAAAAAAAATCGCTATTCAGAGTTTTCAAAAACATATACGTTTCACGTCCACACAGAAACAGTGAAAATGTCTTTTCGGAACAAAGCTTCGTTTTCACAGTGACTCAAAATGGCGTTTTCATGAGGACGTGAGGCCAAAACGCAGAGAAAATCTACTTTTTCAAAAATATGTGTTTCCATGTGGGCGTGGCCTCGATCGCTAGTTACTCAGATACAGACTACGTGTTAATGACGCCATGATAGAGTTCCGTTCGACTGATGTTTCATTCCGGAACCAGAATTCCAGATGGTAGTGTTCCATTTAAACCAGCATTCGGCCAGTGTGTAAAGTTCTGATTGGTTACGGTTAGGCAGAGGGGCGTGGTTAAGGTGAAAGGGCGGAGTTAGTGCTTGTAGATTTAATTACAGTTTCATTCATTTTGAACTAAATCACTCGCACACGAATTCTTATATTTGTCTCGAGTCCAGATTGTAGGAGGCTGTACAGTTTCTGCTGGAGTGTGTGTAAGAGGAGCTCATCATTAGCTACTGGAGCTTGAGGTGTGTGTGTGTGTGTGTGTGTGTGTGTTTGAGATGTGTGTGACCGCCTCAGGCGGCCAGACAGCACAGGGATCAATGCTGCTTCCTCGTTTCTCTCCTCCTGCTGGGTACCGAGACGTTTACACTCACTGTACACCGCGAGTCTCTGTAGCAACAGGGCATTTCACACACACACGCACACACACACACACACACACACACACACACACTTTTGCCTCAGAGATATAAGACTAAAGACATTAGTGTGAAGTTTGGGAATTAGAGAAAAGGAAATGTACAACATGGCAGATGCCAGTGCACACACACACGCACACACGCACACACACACATACACACACACACACACACACACACACACACACACACACACCTTTTCCAAGAACTTCAAAACAGTTCCTCGGGTCTTCCATAAGGAACTTTGGTAAAAAAAATACACACACAGTTTCAGACTATGAGATTCGACTGCTAAACTTTTCACTTCAGTTGGTTCTCTTCTTCCCCTCTCTCTCTCTGTCTCTCTCTCTATCTCTCACACACACACACACACACACACACACACACACACACACACACACACACACACACACAGACTCTGGAAGAAAGATGGTGGGTGTCAGGCAGGTCATCTAAAGCCAATCGTGTCAGACAGTGTAGAAATGAGCTCACCCAGCGAGGGAAAGAGGAGCGCAGCCATCCACAATTTCCTGCTTTCACCCTCGTTTCATTCCCTCGTTCCTTCACACTGCCTCGTCTTTATCTCTCTCATCTCCATCTCTCTATCTCTCTCTCTCTCTCTCTCTGTCTTCTCAGTTTAAACTGCCATGTTTCATCTGAGAGAGGCGTGATGAAGTTTCTTCTCAGAAATAAAGAAATGTCTCCCAGTGTAACACTTTGATGACAGCAAGCAAACACACACACACACACACACACACACACACACACATTTAACCCTGAAGATCTAAAACAATTTTAATTCATAACACACAAATCATTTTCATTCTAACAAACATCTATTTATCATAGTCTGCATCTGAGCCAGATTTTATCATGTACTTCTGACTCTGATCCAATTTTCAAGCAAAAACTGATAATATGGAGCTGAGACTTTTACCACCACAATAAGAAGAAGAGAAGGATTTTTTCTGTTAAAATAGTTGACAGAAACTTTCAGAGAGATTAAAAGAATCTGAAAGAACTCTTCAGAAAGAAGTTTTCAGAAAAACGCCTGAACGTCAGTGCAGCATGACCACTGCACCATATCCGAGTTCTTCGTAAAGTTCTTCTCACAAACCCGAACGAAGCCCACATCTGCAAAACAAAGCAGCGTGAATTAATGAACTAAAAATTCTTCAGGTGAGCTTATTATTCTCCGAGAGGAAATATCAAAGGGGAACAAAACGTCTTCCAACACGTAGTAGAGCCATCTTGTTCTGTCAGAATGTCTGATAAAAAAAAAAAAGTGTGGAAGTTTTTTCATTTCAATCTGGAAAGTTCCATAAAGACAGTCTGCATGTTCCTCATTACGGCTTTAAAACAAGGCAATTAGCGCGCTCCGACGTTCCGCCACGTCAGTCATTTAGGTGAGGATTAGCGTGGCCGTTGCTCTCGTTAGCCACATTTTTAATGACTGCTGTGTCTCCGGCTTCAGCACACATTTGTTTTCGCCTCATTGTCCTCGCATTTTTCACCACTAACAAATTGAAGAACGGAGATAAATCAAGTCTATCAGGCCTTGTCCAGACCCTGTCCTTTACAGAATTACAACACTGTCCATCAATCATGCAGAAAACATCTGGATACGTCCGAGCAAGCAAACTCTGGTCCGTAATTAAATGACAAATGGTCTATTATAGGTTTAACTTTTTGTAAGTACACCGCTCAGGGTTCAGTGCCAGAACTTTCCTAGAGCCAATGCTGAGCTCAGGTTTGGATAAAAGTGTCCAAGGTTATCACTTGAGATGGCACTATACCTTTTTTTTTATACCAATATTGGAACTTTGAGTATCAGTCCATTTCAATACAAGTTTAATTTTTTTTTTTCCAAAAACTACGAGGCTTTAAATTAAACACTTCACATGAAATATACAGGGGAAAAAAGTTAGAAAAAAAAGCTAAATACACAACTTCTTGATTGAGTTAAACACTTTCACACAAAAATCACTTCCATATATAAATATAAATAATCGTTATAGGAGGCATCGTATGCAGAAATACACCTGTATAAACAGGAGGAATAACGAGGTGGTGGTTATTTGAGATCAGAAATCTGATTCAAATAACAAACTGCATCAGAGAGAGTACAGTACTTCTTCTCACCTGGATATAAAATACAAGCTACATGAATCAAATCACTTCAATCAAACATACGCCATTTCTAACGGCGCTCTAGCTTACTACGAATCGCACCACAATGTCCCTGCTGAAAAAAACAATCGAAACCATCACAGAATTTCTAATGGTTTCCACTACAGACACCATTACAAACCATCAGCTAACCATTAAAATCATTACCGTTACTGGTCTTTAATGGTATCCATATTGACATAACATGCCACCAATAGAAGGCAACAGATTACCAGTAGAGACCCACAGGGACCATTAGAGCTTCCATTAAAACCAACACAATCCCCATTATAACCATTAAAACCATTACAGACTCTATGAGGGTTTCTATTGTTTTTTCAGCAGGGGTTTCACTTGTATTATTTCACTAAATCTGACTAAAACAGCAATAAAGGTAGAGAATGACCCAAGTTACCTTTTTTTTAATTTTATAAGTTTAAACAGTTTAAAAAAATAACATGAACAAGCAAGTTAAAGCCTATTAGAAGTATAATTCAATTCAATTCAATTTTATTTGTATAGCGCTTTTAACAATGGACATTGTCACAAAGCAGCTTTACAGAAATAAATGGATTCACAAAAATATATTGTAAATATTTAAATTTATCACTGTGAATTTATCCCTAATGAGCAAGCCAGTGGCGACGGTGGCAAGGAAAAACTCCCCGAGATGATATGAGGAAGAAACCTTGAGAGGAACCAGGCTCAAAAGGGAACCCATCCTCATCTGGGTGCAACGGATAGTGCAATTATAAATAAATCCCTTCTATTGTGTACTATATGGACAAATAGTGCAATTGTGCAACCAATAAATTCATCGCAGTATTTGCAAGAGGTCCGGCTGGTTAAAATCTATCCACTGTCCACTGATGGAGTCCTGAGTACGAAGCTGCTCGTGGCAACTGCAGCCCCAAAGCCACTACAGCAATCGCAGTCCCAAGCCATTACAGTACAGCTCCCCATATGTGATCCCCAAGCCATCTCCACAGCCCCCAGGTGGCACCATCCCCAGCAATCCAAACAGTTCTTCAGGCAGTCCATATGGGGCCACCCCCAGCAGCAGCGAGCGAACTCAACCGATGAGAACTCCAACCAGAAGTAGGGCATCAGGATGGGTCAGGCAGCGAGGAGGAGCAGAAGGGGTCAATAATGGTAGCACTGAACCTCTGAGTTCAAAATACAGCAGTTGTTAACTAGAACGGTACAAACCACTGGGTTAGTGCTTTCACCAGAGACTGCTTATTCATTTCAGACATTGCTATTTAAGCAATATAACACTCACACTCCCATGCAAAATAAACAGGAGCCTTTGTATGCAAAACTAAATCACTTCCAAGCCTTACAAATGCATTTCATACCCTAACGCAATACAGCGGGCGCCATTTTGAACCCATAGAAATAAATGAAACGGGCTAAACATTAGCTTTTCTTCATTACTTACAATAGTAGCACTTAGCACACACTTCCACTCAGTTTTTAAGCGTACATTTCTGATCAGAAATACAATTTAAACGCAGGATTGTGTTTAGTATGATGTTATCGCACTAGACTATTTTTGTAGTTTTTAATCATTTACACTCATGTACTGCTGTATGAACAGGAGGAAAAATGAGGCTGGAGAAAGTATCTGCGTTTACAGCGTTTTCATTATCGATCCACAGTAAAGTTTCTCCCTCATGCAGCGCTCCTTCTAGTGATGGCAGCTAGTAACCGCGTCAGACTCAACACCACAGAGAAGACGGCGGAATAAAACCACTAAGGGGGAAAAATAAGAATGAAATATTGTGACCACACACACTTGAGAGGGCGAGGAGGGTTACATAACATTAATAAAGTATAAATATATTAAAAAAATCAATCCTAACCAAAAATGCTCAAGTTCAAGTTCCTTTATCTGTAAACATTTGCAGTTCCAAAAAAAAAAAAAAAACTTTTTCCAAAGACGTGAAAGTATTTCCACTAGTGGTGGTTGTTGTTGTTGTTGTTGTTGTTGTTGTTGTTGTTGTTGTATTGCGTGAGCTAGTTTACCTGCTTAACGTTGTTACGCTACAAGCAATTCGCTGAAATTCCAGGTTAGATGTTTTAGAGAATCAGACTGAATTCTTTTTCCTTTTTTTCTCTGATATCTGATCCACTTTTCTTTTTTTTTTGCTAATATCATTCCTGTGATTTTTTTTTTTATGGTATCGAGTATGGTAGCAAGTGAAATGATCTTGAATATGGGCAAACTTATCTAATATTCCTTATAATGGACTTATTATAAATCAAATCTGAGATTACTCATCTGTTTCCAGACACTTTTCCACATTTCAAGCTTTAAATTCTCTTATTCTACTGACAGATAATTTTTCTTCTTTCTAAAAATAAATGCTTAAGATGAAAAAAAAGTTCTATGTCAATAGAACAAGATTATTTCAAGCTTAGTCTTGAACTAAAAGTCTAGATATTGGTTTAATAATCATACATTTGGTTTATTGTAATCTTATACTAGGGAATGTTTATCTTTGAGTGTATTCAAGATATTTTTTACTTGCTAAGTCTTTTTTTTTTTGCCGTGTGGATCAGTTCCATCTCTAGCTCTCACTCCATGTCGTTCCTTTGCTTATCCATGATCATGATTGCAACCTTAAATAAATAAACATGTTCACTAGCTTTGCTGAAACAGTGAAACACAATCATGGAAGGTCAAAAAGAAAAGAGAGATGATATCAACACAGATAACAATCCCCCGACTTTTTATGAGCTCAGACTGAATGTCTTATCTCAGCAAAACGGTCCATTCATTAGAGAGAAACGCTGCGGGTTTAACATCCCTTCAGCTCGCCGCATCTCTGTCCAATTAAGCGAATACTCCTCTTCCTGAACCGCTAGCAGAACTACAGTGTGTGGAAGATCGTAGCAGACGTTAGGCATGACCGAGCCTTCAGTGCAGTCTTTTCTGAAATAAAGGATGCTCGAGTAACAGCACTCGCTCTGAAATTTGGGATGTAGCGAGTCCTAGATCAGGATAAACAGAGTGTTTTTTCAGGGTTGTGACTGAGAATGATGGAGGGATTCGCAAAGTCTGAGCTAAAAGATACGGCTTTATTTCCTCATGTCCTTTATCGACCCTGCTTCTTCACAGTCTGTGCTAATGTTTGGCTCTTGTTCTCTCTCTCTCACTCTCCCTCTCTCTATATATATCTCTCTCTCACTCTCCCTCTCTCTATATATATCTCTCTCTCTCTCTCTCTTTCTCATGCATTATATTGAACAGCTATTGTGCAGATTGCACAGGATTCATTCAGTCACGTTAGCTAATTTTCCCTGCATCAATATCACCAGTGGATTTTGCCGAGTCATTCTCCGTAACACACGTCTGCCTCACAATCTCATTAGTCCAGTTATTTAGCTGAGGTAGATGTGAATCGTGATGCTGTGGCTATGCTGCATCCCATCCATTCACTGAAACAATCTAATCTAAATCTTTGGGCTTTGTGGCGGTTAATAGCCTGATCGCTCGATTTTTAGACGAGCGTATTCACGCTGTAAATTGAAATACGGACAACGTGCATCTTTCAGGTCGTTCCTGAGGAAACTGATGTTACTAAGCAGCAATAATATGCTGAAAAAGCTGAACACTTAAGTCATATGTGCTCGCGGAGATCAGCTAGCCGGTAGCGTGATCTTATTGCACTGCTTCAGCAAAGTCGTCTCTGTCAGCATGATAACTCACAAAGTGAAGTAAAATGATCACACGGTATATTTTTATTCATTCTCTGAATCTAATCCATGTGTTCTTCTGTATATTATCAATCATTCCTTCACTCCTCATTCTGCTCTTGCAAAGTTAATCAGTGAAAACAATGCAGAGACGAGACACAGGCTTATAGACTTACATTCAGATTCCACCTACAGAAACATCCACACAAAAGTGATTTTAATGACTGCCATCGTGATGTTCCCAGAGCCCGAAAGTCTGTAGGGTTTAATCTAAAGGTTTAATCTAGAACCCTAAAGAGGTTTTTGGCTCATTCCTCTGGGGGAGAACGTTAAAGGTTCTGTGTAGAACCCTACAGGTGTCTGTTTCTCTTATAGACAAAGTCCCAAGAAGGACCCTTTTGGAAAATTATCAATATTCCCAGGGCTCTGGATATCAAAACACCTTGGATAGAGCCTCAGGAAAATATTATTCTTTTCCAGAATATATCCCAATAATGGAGCCTAGAGTGTTAGGAATTGTTTTCTAGAAAATCCTAGTAAGGAAACATTTGAAATTTGAATAAGGAAATGAAGAATTTTTATAGAAAATGCCAATAAGGGAACACATAACTGTTTTCTAGAGAATTCTAATAAGGCAACATAGAATTATTTTCCAATTAATTTCCAATAAGGGAATATAGAATTGTTTTCTAGGAAATTCCAATAAGGGAACATACAGGGCCGCTTCATATCTATCTATCTATCTATCTATTTATCTATCTATCTATCTATCTAAGGTGGAAAAACGCAAAAAGAAAAAAAGGCAAAAAGGCATAACAGACCCAAAACACCAGTAAGAAAAAACATTACTTAATTGGTTTTAGTCCATTTGTCAGCTTTCTTGCTTCCACTTTCTGATATAATTGAAATGGATAAGGTTTGTGGCTAACTAGCCCGTGTCTGTAAGAAGTGTTAGCGTAATGGCTGTTAAGTTGCTAGCTGATTATTAGCTATAACAACAGCAGCATGTCGACTTTAAAGATATTCACCACTCAGGTGCTCGAAACGTCAATCACCTGCAATCCTTTTCAGAACTATAGCAACTCGATCACAATCACAATCACAACCAATGAACAAATGATTTTTTTCCTTATCTCAAAACCTTTACCATGCGACGTAGCGTAATGGTCATTACACAAAACAGCAAAGGGCAACTCCAATCCAATCAAATCCGATCAGCAAACAGACCGACCTGAAGGGCAACACAAGGAAAGAAAACATACAAAGACTAACACAGTCACTACAGAATCAACATCAGAGACCAAAGGCTTAGAATCGGCGCTAGTGTAAAGCGAGGAGCGAGAGTTTGCATGGAACGCATGAAAAAGTTCGGGTTAAAGTCTATTGTAATTTATTATTATATTTATTTTACAGAATTTTATTTATGCGATTTAAATGTACAGCTTAGTTGTTTAACAGTTTTTGTCACAGTTATTTTTCTTTACTTCAATTTTTACTAAATATTTTCTTTCAAATTTATTTATTTACTTATTTATTTAACGAATAGTTTTATTTTATTGGCTATTAAACTGTTGATTAAACCTCATCCAAGATAATGATGCATTAATTCTGTTCATTCTTGCATATGAAATAATATAATTAGCCTTCGTGGCGGTGGGCTGATGAATTTGTTGTTCACGGGCCGCAAATGTTCAGAAAGAGCCGCGAGAACATAGATTTGTTTTCTAGACCATTCCAATAAGGAAATATCTAATTTTTTATAGAATATTGCAATAAGGGAACAGGATTGTTTTCTGGAAGACTGCAATAAGGGAACAGTGTTTTTATTGGCCATTCTGAAGTAAACAAACAAGAGGATGTCATCATCGTTACATTCACTGCATTATTTATTCCAAACCAAATTTTCTTTCCATTTTTATTTCCATTTAGAGTTTCATAATCTCAGATTTGCATAAAAGCAGGTGAAAGGAAAGCCACATTATTACGCTGCCTCAGGGAAGAATGCAAATATCCAGCTCTGGCCGATGGTCAACAACCTGCTGTGACATCATCTGGGAGCAATTCTCCAGCCTGACTGACCTTCTCTTCCTCTTTATCTGGTACAAATGTCAGGACTTTGAGACACTTTTCCACCTTTTTCTTCATCATTGTCTTTTTCTGTCTTTTTTTTTTTTATATTAAACAACCAGCCGCTCTGTGAAGTGCCCATGGGGAACTCTGAGCTCCTGCTTTTGTTGCTCTTTCTGGTGGTTCATGGAGTCAGTAAAGCTTTCAGCAAATCAAATCTGCTTTAATTGAATAAGATAAGCACAGCATGCTACATTTTAATAAAATCTAACCCTCAGCATAGGAGCGTGTCTGAGATTCAGTAGGAGATCTGCAGGACTTGACAGATCACAAGGAAGCAAATGCAGTCAGGGATGGAAAAAAAAAATACAGAGAAATTATACTAAAGTGAAAGTATAGAAAAAATGTCAAAATCTTACTCAGTTAAATGCGGAAGCATCAGTCAAAAATGTTCTGAAGTGAAAGTCGAATAATTGCTACTTTTAAATGTTCTCAAGTATTAAAAAGCAAATATTTTTAACTGATGAAATTAAGTTAATGTTATGTTTTCATATAACTAACATCTAAAATTGTTATAAGATCATTTTAAAGCAACTACACCATTTTGCCTGAAAACATCATTCAGTCTTTGTCTGGTCATATGCATGACTAACGCTACGTAGTTTGCTAATGAATTAATCAGAAGTAAAATATCCTGTAAATAACCCGTATTAACCATTAGCCAGAATCTGACTTCAAGAGAACTTTACTTCAGAATTTGACTGCCTAGCCAATGAAGTTAGCTATCAGAATTAACTAGCAAATTAGCTTATAACTAGCTTATAACTTCAACATGCTTTTTCAAATTAGATAGAGTTCATGCCTTAGGGAGGTAAAGGAGACGCTTCATTTCATACGAGTCTTACAGTCTCCTCCGAAAGTACTGGAACGGCAAGGTCAATTCTTTTGTTTTTGAGATCAAAAGATGAATATGAGACGAAAGATCAGAATTTCAGCTTTCATTTCCTGATATATACCTCAAGATTTGTTAAACAACTTAGAACACTGAACCTTTTGTTTGAACCCACCCATTTTTCAAGTGATCAAAAATATTGGAACATGTGACTGACAGGTGTTTCTTGTTGCCCAGGTGTGTCCTGTTAGACTGGTTGTTTAAACAGTTAATAGCTCTGAATGTTTATTCTTGGTTTGAGCCCTGTGTTTCACCTGTGAAGACTGCATTTGTTGTTAAAAATGATAAACCAACATGAAGATCAGAGAGCTGTCTATGGGAGAAAAGCAAGCCATTCTGAGAAAAGAGTGAAAATCAATCAGAGCCAATGCACAAGCATTGGGCATAGGCAATACAACAATTTGGAATATCCTGAAAAGAAAGAAACCACTGGTGTAACAAAAACCAGACATGGAACAGGTCAGCCAAAGAAAACAACAGCAGTTGATGACAAACATTGTGAGAGCTGTGAAGAAAAATCCAAAAACAATAGTCAGTGACATCACCAACAACCTCCACAGGGCAGGGTGAAGGTACCACAATCCACTGTTGAAGGAGACTTCAAGAGCAGAAATATAGCGGCCATACCACAAGATGCAAACCACTCATCAGTGGTAAGAATCAGAAGGCACCAAGAATAACCTCTACCAAAGTGATGGAAAATAAATAAATGCATCCAATCTAATTGGGAGGAACTTCATCATGCATCAAGACAATGACCCAAAACACACTGCCAACACAACAAAGACCTTCATCAGGGGAAAAAGTGGAAGGTTTTAGACTGGCCAAGTCAATCACCAGACCGTAACATAACTGAGCAGCATTTCACCTCCTGAAGAGGAGACTGCAGGGAGAAACCCCTCCAAAATTAACAACAACTGAAAGAAGCTGCACTACAAGCCTGAAAAAGCATCACAACAGAAGAAACCAACAGGTTGATGATGTCAGAGGGTCGCCGGCTTGATGCAGTTTTTTGACGCAGGCCAATTTTTGGAAAACGTTTTCCAAAAATTGGCCTGCGTCATTTCCGAAAATTGCTCGTCCACACTGAAACATCTGAAAACGCTTACATCCCTATGCTGCGCGTGTGTAAAAACATAAGAAGCTTTGGCCTGCGTCATTTTCGTCAGGCGTCTATTTACTTTCCATCTCATTGTATTGATGTGCCAATGTCAAGGAAAAGCACCAAGTTTTTAAACAGACAGATGAAGAGGTGGAGTTGTTGCTGCGGGTAACCCAACACTATAAAGTTGAAGGGGTCACATGACTGCATCACATGACTAAAATACTTCATTGTTTTTGAATAGCACCATTTTGTCAGTCCTCATTACAACACAAACACACTACAAGTGTTTTCAAATTTATCCACTTGGGAGAGCTTTTTCAAAAATTGCAGAAGGGTGTTGAAGACGCATGCATTGTAGACTGTCGCTTTGGTGTAGACCAAAGTCATATATAGGACTATATGTTTATCCCACAGCAATGTTAAATTCTAGATTCTGATTGGACATATGTTATCGTTTCTATAGTAACAGCTCATTCACAGGGACTTGTACGGTGGACGTGCCACATAAATGGATTAAACTCGTGTGTAACCATTGATATGGTGAAGTTTTCTGTAAAGAGATGTTTATGTAACATTTATGGAAGGAGTTTCCAGTGTTAGCGCTTTGTAACAGTCAGAGGTGAAGCTGTAGCTTTAAGTTTTCCGACATCTTCAGAACAGAGAAGTTTACGCTTCTTTGCGGTTTCTTGGTAACACAACAAGCTGCGCTGTTGGTCTTATTAACTTCAAGAGAGGGAAGAAAGAGAGGCTGGTGAGGGAACGACTGTTTATAGCTGCTATAACGTAAGTGAGAACAGGAGCTTCATGGATGTTCCACAACATTAACTACAAATGGATAATAAAAAAAAGTAGGGACAAACTCAAACAAAATCTTAAACTTTAAACTCAACCAATCCCTGAGATATGTTTTTACAAAGAACCAGGAACATGTTCATGCTGCTGATAATTAACTGAAGTGGTGGATTTTTCTCCACACACAAACACACACACTCCAGAAGTTCAGTGGGGTTCAGACCTACCATATGAGCTCCACTCCACTTATTAGGTTTATTAACCTCTCACTCCTCCTGGACTTTTAAGGATTGTTTCACTGCATATAGAGAAATGTTAATCAGAAATGTACCAATATATGAATCCATTGCTTCTTCATGATTTTCTCCAAGACTTTCTGAATGTAAAATCATCTTAGACATCGTTCTAAGGTCTCAAGGCTCTTAGACATCGTTCTAAGGTCTCAAGGCTCAAGGATTTGTGGATAGAACATTTTCAATAGAGACAGAGGGAGAAATTGCAGTAAGACCCATTCTCAGGAGCGTGAGGTTGAGACAGCAAAGGGATGAGAGTCCTCAACATCACACAAGGACAATCTGTCTGAGGACCAAAGACATGTCTTTTGGGCTCATAAATGAACTCAAAGACACATGCTTTTCTGAGAAGCATCAGGAGCTGAAAAAAAAAGAGTCTATGATAAGTTAGGGTCTACTCAAACAAGCTTTCTTAAATATCCTTTCAGCTTAGCTCATGTTAGCTAACTAGTATTAGCACCAAAATCTATGAGGATGTATGAATGATACCTTGTAATTTCTCCCTAAAAAATGTCAGGTTCTTTAATTCACTTAAGAATAGGACTAATATATAATTACCATTTATTTCTCAGTTATTGAAGCTTATACATATTGATGAATATGACCTATAACCGGTCGGGTTAGCTCTAAATGAACTAATGTTAGCAGTGAAGATTACAGACCTTAAAAGTCCAGTAAAAGTAGCAGTGACGGTTACGAACATGTGACTAAGATAAATTAAGAATAACTTTAAAATCTTCTCAGAAATCCTAACACAGCTCAGATAAGCAAGTTAGCTAGTGTTAGCTGTGAAGATTGTAATCATTTATGAATACGACTGGAAAATCCTATCATGTTAGCGCTTGTTATCCTGCTAGAGAGTGTTAGCAAGAAAGATGGAAAAATTCCTGTCAAAGTTTTGTCAACTTAGCTCAAGTTAGCTGCCTAGTACTGTTAGCTGTGAAGCTTCTGAATATTTATAAATATGACAGAAAAATCTCCTCAGATATCCTGTCAAGTTAGCTCATGCTAACCGACTAGCTAGCGCTAGCTGCAAATGTTGTGAACATTTATGCATATGACAAAAAAAATCATATCAAATGGCTAATTAAAAAATGTATGAAAACACCTGAGGACATATGAAAGATTTCTAACCAACTGGACCAGGCAGTAGGACAAAATAGCATTTTTTAAATTTTACATCACAGTTTCATGACGAAAGGAAAATGTTTAACATTCATAGACTAGGGCTCGCTAGTTAGCCTGATACCTCTACTGGATACCTCTAAATAGATTAGGATTGTGTTCAGCCTTATTGTTCTTCTATTGTTTACTTTACTTATTTCATCTCTATTTTCATTTCCCTTCATTTCCTTTTCCAGATCCTCGTGTCTCAAGTTCAAATCAATGGCAGGTACAACAACCTGAAACAATAAAAGAAAAACCCACAACAATTTAGCACCTCCATCTCTCTCTCTCTCTCTCTCTCTCTCTCTCTCTCTCTCTCTCTCTCTGGGTTCGAGGTTTGTTGGTATTGAATTTCCGAGTGCTTCTCAAAGCTTGTGTGTGTGTGTGTTTGCTGACTTCACATGAAGCACCAGGGGGGCATCTGGTCTCGCCTCACTCCCCCTGAGACTCCACGACAGCCTGCTGATCCAAACCCAGAGAGGGAGAGAGAGAGAGAGAGAGAGAGAGAGAGAGAGTGGCAGATTCACACTAGCAGAATACTAATAGTGAGTGTTTGCTGTGATACCTTATAGATTC
>NC_069738.1:2174225-2191725 GCF_027358585.1 Pangasianodon hypophthalmus | reverse complement strand
GTAGGAAGTGATGTGAGGTAAGAAGATTCAAGGCAAGAAAGGTATAAAGGGGTGTATGAGGCGAGTGAGGTACGAGGTAAGGGGTTAATAAAGCAAAGGGGGGTATGAAGGAAAAGGAATATGAGGTGAAGGAGTAATGAGGTAAGAAAGGATGAGGCAAGGAGGTAGTGAGGTAAGGGGTTTATGAGGCAATGCGGTATGAGATAAGAAGAAATGAGGCAAGGGAAATTAAGAGGTTATAGGAAAAAAGGGCAAGAATCAAGGGGGTATGAAGTGAGGGGGAACCTGGTAAAGAAGTATGAGGTAAGGGGGTAATGAGGTAAGAGTGTATAAATTAAGGAGAGACATGGCAAGGGTAGTTATGAGATAAGGAGGGATTGTGGTGAGGTGGGTAAGAAGCACGGGGGTATATATCAGGAGGGGTAATGAGGTAAAAAGGGATGAGGCGAGGAGGGTTATGAGGTGAGGGGGTACAAGATAAGGGGGTAATGAAGCAACAGAGGCAACAAAGTAATGGGGTAATACGTTAAAGAGGGATGAGGCAAGGGAGTAAAGAAGAACGACGAAGAAGGGGTTAAGGACAGATGAGGTGAGGTTGGTTATGAGGTAAACGGGTACGAGGTAAGGAGAGATGAGGCAAGGGGGTATAGGATAAGGGGTAATGAAGCAAGAGGGGTATGAGGTAAAAGGGTAACATGGTATGGAGGAATGAGGTGAGGGAGAAACAAGGTAAAGGGGTATTAGGTGAAAGGTGAGGAGTTAAGGCTGTGAGGAAAGAAGGGATGAGGTGAGAGGGTAACAAGATGAGGAGGGTAAAAGGTGGAGAGGTTATGAGGTAAGGGTTATACGGTGATGGAGGTACGAGGTGAAGGAAGGAGTGAAGCAAGGGGGTATGAAGTGAAGGGGTATGAGGTGAGATTTTTTTGTTTCCTCACTCTCATGTGGTCGAAGGCGATGCCCACTCGCTGGTTAAAGTCGGAGCTGAAGAGCGGGATCTTGGCGTATCTCTGACTGAAGTGGTTCAACATGATAAACTCAGCGTTCATACTCATCCCAATACCGATGGCCTGAGACGTCGTACTGCAGGGGGACCACACACACACACACACACACACACACACAGAGCAACTGAGCAGAATCATCACGTGAGATGAGTACGGGTGGAACGATACATCGTGACAGGATGCACCGAGATGCAAAAATGTGACGATGTGCATCAGGTGCACGTGAGATTCACATCCTCAAATGTTACTTATGCCATAATGTAATGCAGTTGCACTGTTTGAACACCAGGGGTCCCAATCTGCACAACCCTTAGAGTTAAAATATAGACCGGTCACATGATCTCGTTCTTTCTCGGACACCCTGCGAGATCGGCGCTTGTGAAGTCCGATAGCTCCGGACCGCAACGACAAACACGCGTTATACGTCATACGGTCACACGACCAGGTTATAAAGATTAAAAAGCGCTCTTCAGTAGCTTTCAAACACAGTTTCAAAGACGGTGTGTTTCTTCAATCAAACTTTTGGGAGAATTTATAAAAATAAAAAATACTTATATATTTTTTTAAGATAATGGTGACCCTGTAGTACATTTTGTTTACAATATTAAACCTCTGTTTCTAGCAATTTTTGATTTATTGAGTTTTGTACAGACAAAAATGCACATGGTCTTGCACTGTTTATGATTCAGAAATATAAAAAAGGAGTTTTTTCAGTCAATTTTTCTTGATTCAGATTTTTTTCAAATAATCTGAGAAGCGTGCTGAATCAAAATCGTGACGCCAGTATTGTGAACTGAATCGTCACCTAAATATATCGTTACACCCCTAGAGATGAGTGTGTATATGTCGCTGTGTGTTGGGAATGCACATGCGAGGTGTGTGTGTTTGCATGCATTTGCGTATTAAGTGTTCATATGAATGTGTAATTGCATATCATGTGTGTGAATGTGTTTGTATGATGTGTGTATGCAATTGTGGTATGTGAAATGAGTGTGTGTGTGTGTGTGTGTGTGTACCTGTGTCTTTTCTCCATGGCCTCCTCTTCCATGCCGTCCTCTAGTGTTGCCTCATGGATTAACAATGTCGCATTCTTTCCTGCAACACACACACACACACACACACACACACAAAAACGCATGCGTACTCTGTAATGCAGAGGGAGTGATGGAGTGTGTGTGTCTCTCTGGAGTTGTTAGTGGAGTTTGGGCTGATCAATAACTCTGTGTTTGTGTGTGTGTGTGTGTGTGTGTGTGTGTGTGTGAGAAAGAGATAGAAACACACCTCACAAACACACCACAGTCTTAAACACTGTGTATTCCAGCTCTATTGATTAAACCAGAGAGAGAGAAAGAGAGTATGTGTGTGTGTGTGTGTGTGTGTGTGTGTTTCTCACCCATCTGTGTGAGTGTGTTACATGGCATGGTGTCTCCAGAGAAGACAAGCTGCCAGCCAGACTGATGGGTCAAACTGCAGGCGTATGCGTTCTTACAGTGCCGCACCAAACACGTCTGAAACTGTCACACACACACACACACACACACACACACACACACACACACAGAGAGAGAGAGAGAGAGAGAGAGAGATCTAAAACCAGCACATGATTAATACACTTTACTGTGATGGAGTCTTATCTCTACCTTAGCGAGGTCGTTCTTCTTAAGCAGAGCCTGAATGAAGGATTTGGTCTTGAACTTGGGCATTTCAGCTCCCTCACACAGATACTTCGCAGGGATGAAGCTGATAAACAAACACACACACACACACACACACACACACTGTATTAACTCTAGAGCCCTGACCAAGTGTGTTAACTCTAAAGCCCTGACCAAATAACTCCAGAGCAGTTTTCAACTGCTTTACCTCTAGAACCCTGAGCAACTGCATGAACTCTACAGAGCCCTGACCAACTACCTCTAGAACCCTGACCAACTGCATGAACTCTATAGAGCCCTGACCAACTACCTCTAGAACCCTGACCAACTGCATGAACTCTACAGAGCCCTGACCAACTACCTCTAGAACCCTGACCAACTGCATGAACTCTACAGAGCCCTGACCAACTACCTCTAGAACCCTGACCAACTGCATGAACTCTACAGAGCCCTGACCAACTACCTCTAGAACCCTGACCAACTGCATGAACTCTACAGAGCCCTGACCAACTACCTCTAGAACCCTGACCAACTACATGAACTCTACAGAGCCCTGACCAACTACCTCTAGAACCCTGACCAACTGCATGAACTCTACAGAGCCCTGACCAACTACCTCTAGAACCCTGACCAACTGCATGAACTCTACAGAGCCCTGACCAACTACCTCTAGAACCCTGAGCAACTGCATGAACTCTACAGAGCCCTGACCAACTACCTCTAGAACCCTGATCAACTACATGAACTCTACAGAGCCCTGACCAACTACCTCTAGAACCCTGACCAACTACATGAACTCTACAGAGCCCTGACCAACTACCTCTAGAACCCTGACCAACTACATGAACTCTACAGAGCCCTGACCAACTACCTCTAGAACCCTGACCAACTACATGAACTCTACAGAGCCCTGACCAACTACCTCTAGAACCCTGACCAACTACATGAACTCTACAGAGCCCTGACCAACTACCTCTAGAACCCTGACCAACTGCATGAACTCTACAGAGCCCTGACCAACTACCTCTAGAACCCTGATCAACTACATGAACTCTATAGAGCCCTGACCAACTACCTCTAGAACCCTGACCAACTACATGAACTCTATAGAGCCCTGACCAACTACCTCTAGAACCCTGAGCAACTACATGAACTCTATAGAGCCCTGACCAACTACCTCTAGAACCCTGAGCAACTGCATGAACTCTATAGAACCCTGACCAACTACCTCTAGAACCCTGACCAACTGCATGAACTCTACAGAGCCCTGACCAACTACCTCTAGAACCCGACAATAATTCCAGACATGTCCGGTGTCTGACCCAAAATCAAATCTTCATGTACTTGCCAGTGGCATCCTGATCACTTCCAGCTTTAGGCAACAGTCCCACCTACTAACTTTTGAAGGTGTCTGTGTGACATCACTGAAGAACTGGGTGTGGTTAGAGGCAGGTAAGAACAACACACTGGGTGTAGTGTATGCAGTGTGGTTTAGGACAGAGCCCTTACTTGACATGGCTGAGGATCTCCTGGCAGTGATCGTGGTACTGATTGAGCCACGTCATGATCTGAGCAGGAGCTACCAGATACACAGGAGTAAAGGCTTTACCCATCATCCTCTGCAGACAGACAGAGAGAAGATCATTTACACATCACTGAGAGTGTGTCTAATGGAAACTGTGTTTTTAAAACAGAGCAAGCAGGTGCTCAGGTGTGTGGCAGTGTGTGTAGTGATACTGAGTCATAAGGGAGGTGTTGAAAGATGGAGGGATCTGGTAAAGATTTATTCTGGACTAATAAGTGCACTTACCAGAGCTCGCTCTCTCTGCAGCAGCAGGTTAATTAATCCCTAATGAAATAAAAAAAACGCACAAGTTACATATATTAGTGTCCAAGTTAACCTCATAAACACATTTACACACTAAACTACTTCATACTGCTGAGAACAATCAGGAGAAAAATAAAACTAGAAGCAGTAACACCGGCTAGCGTTAGCTCATCAGCATTAAACCCAAAAAGCAAGACAATGACTTTTTGTTAGCATCATGCTAGTCACTGACGTGAAGAGCAGCAGTGTATCGATACAAACACTGTTCAAAACTGGCTAGATTTATTAGTGAATAATACTTTTAGCTAACTAATATTACTGCACACAGGACCAGGCAGTTTGAATTATGCCAGCACCGTCCAGTTCAGAGTTCTTCTCAGCCCATCGCTGATCCAACTCAAATGGCAGATCCCGCAAGCCGAGCAGATCCCGAGCAGATCCCACACACAGAGCAGATCACACACGCAGAGCAGATCCCGAGCAGATCCCGCATGCCGAGCAGATCCCACACTCCGAGCAGATCCCAAGCAGATCCCACACTCTCAGCAAATTCCGAGCAGATCCCACAAGCTGTGCTGATCCCGAGCAGATCCCACACGCTGCACTGATCCCACAAGCCGAGTAGATCCCACACGCCGAGCAGATCCCGAGCAGATCCCACACGCCGAGCCAGTGAGGGCGTGTGTGTGTGCGTGTGTGTGTGTGTGTGTGTGTGTGAGAGAGAGAGAGAGAGAGAGAGAGAGAGAGAAAGCACTCACCGTGTGATGATCAGCGTGAATATGAGACACGAACACTGTGGACAACTTGGCCAGCATCTCATCCACGCCGTTCCCATACTGACGGCACAACTGTCCAAACGTGCCTTCTCCACAGTCCAACAGCAGAGACTGGGTGGAGCTACGAAACACACACACACACACACACACACACACACAGTATTAACAGTTAGAAAGTAAACACACACACTTCATGTTAGCATGTGTAACAGTACATTTCCCTACCTGATATTAACCAGAGTGCCGCTGACGTTCCTGATCTTCATGGGCAGAGCTGATCCTGTGCCCAAAAACACCACCTCAGGGTACCGCTCTACCTTACCTACACACACACACGCGCACACACACGCACACACGCGCACACACGCGCACACACACGCGCACACACGCGCACACACGCGCACACACGCGCACACACACAAAGTCTAGATTAGCGCAATGTGAGGTCTGGAATTTAAACTCAAAATTAACTCAGTCTTAAATCTATAAACTCTGTAACTGAAATACTAGCTCAAGCTTACATCTATAAAGTCTGGATTTAAACTCTAGCTAGCTCAGTCTTAAATCTGGGATTTAAACTCTAGATAAGCACAATGTGAGGTCTGGAATTTAAACTCTAGATTAGCACAATGAAGTCTGGGATTTAAACTCTAGATTAGCACAATGTGAGGTTTGAGATTTAAACTCTAGATTAACTCAGTCTTAAATCTATAAACTCTGTAATTGAAACACTAGTTCATGCTTACAGCAATCAATTCTGGATTTAAACTCTAGCTTGGCCAGTCTTAAATCTGGGATTTAGACTCTAGATTAGCACAATGTGAGATCTGGGATTTAAACTCTACATTAGTAAGATGTAGTTGTTTGTCAGAGTTTCTGGACTGAGACTGGATGAAAGAGAGCGGAGTATAATCACACTGAAACACCACACAGTGAGCCTGAGACGCGAACGAGTGAACGAGGGTCAGCTGAGGTCACGGCTGAGAAAATTAAACGCCACCCAACATCAGTCTTCCTGTCCATCTCTCTCTCTCACTCTCTCTCTCACTCTCTCTCTCACTCTCTCTCTCACTCTCTCTCTCACTCTCTCTCTCACTCTCTCTCTCACTCTCTCTCTCACTCTCTCTCTCGCGCGCTATCTGTCTCTCCATCTCTCCGCACGGATGGATGATGACCTCACCGGACAGAACGGCGGAGTCCGTGGTCTGGAAGTGTTTACACTCCTCCACTTCCTGCAGGAAATTTGGCACCTCCGCCGCCTCCTTAATGAATTCCTCTCGGTCACAGGTGGGGATGGCATCACTACACACACACACACACACACACACACACACACACACACACGTCTGAGCAGTTCTGACAGAAATCTAATAGCTTAAAGCCACTGAAGCCAGTCCATCTCCTATTTGGAGACAAATGTGTTAGGACAGAGAGAACTGTATCTAATCTAATGTCTTTCTGCTGTAAATCCTCTCTGCCTGGATTTGGGACTCGAGTTTAATGCTTATTCTGGATTTTTTTTTTTTGAAGCCCTGCTAGATAAGTATAATATAGAATTAATATTCAAAATAATCTTCATTTCAATTAATTTGCCTGTATGTGTGTGTGAGTTCTCTACAATCGAGTGTAATCTAAAGCAGTTCACATTAAGATGGAGTGTGTAGTTTTACCTCTAATACAGTAGAATCCGGAGCAGAGATTGTAAACTCTGGATTAGTGTAATCCTGAACCCTGATTCCCAGCTCAGTGGGGGATGATTTAAACCTGAAGCTTTAAGTGAAGCAGAGAACTTCACCTAGTCCAGATTAGTAAAATCTAGGGTTGAAAATCAGTCTTCTAGACGAGAGCAACACTGGGGTCTAGAATTTAAACTCTAGATTAGGTCTGAAATATGATAGCTAGAATCTTGGATTAAACTTTTAACTCAGGATTAAAATAATCAGAGTCTGGAATTTATACTCTAAATTTAGTGCAATGTGGGATAAAGAATTTAAACTCTATGCAAGTCTGATTTGAACTCTAGATTAGTGCAGTGTGGGGTCTGAAATATGAACTCGGGATAGGAGGACTGGGATTTTTAACTCCAGATTAGCATAATCTAGAGTCTGGAATTTACACTACAGATTATTCTAGATTAGAGTAAACTGCTGTCTATAATTTAAACTCTAGATTTCTTTAAATTATTATAATCTGGATTATGGAATTTAAACAGATCAAAACATACTGTTTGGATCTGTAAAGGATGACTGGAAATTAAAGTCTAGATTACTCTAGATTAGTGCAATCTGGGGTCTGGCATTTAAACTCTAGATAAGTGCAATTTAAAGGTCTGAATTTAAAGTGTAGATTAGCATGGAAAGGAAATACTTGATTAGCTCAATCTGAAGTCGGGATTATTATCTCTAGACGTCACATAACCCTAGATCAGTGCAATCTGAAGCCTGGATTATTACCTCTAAATTAGCGCAATCTGAAATCTGGCATTTAAACTCTAGATTAGCGCAGTCTGGGTTAAGGTATTTAACTCTAGTTCAGTGCAATGTGAAGGCTGGAATTTGAGCTGTAGATCAGTTAGGATCGAGACAGACTCTCACCGCTGCCACTCCGCTTTGGGTCTGAGCTGGAACTTGAGCAGACACTCCGCTCTGATGTTGGGCACATGCAGCGCAGCCTGAGACTCCTACAAACAAACAGGTAAACAAACAGGTAAACAAACAAGTCATCTTGTTGATGCTGGAAGTAACCACCAGCTGAGAAAACCATATTCCTGACACTGAGATGATGCTGCTGTATCGATCTAAACGTCCTGCTGGTACTTTACGTCGTTATCTTCTGAAATAACACACAGTTCTGATTCACCTTGGAGGTGTAGCGCTGCAGCTCGGGGAAGATGTCCGGGTGGATCAGGTTCAGCTGCGTTTGGATCTTGTGGCTGCGGACGTTGTGGATGGTGGAGACCTGCTCGTTCATGATCAGGTGCTCCGTACTGGAGGAGAACCTGACACACACACACACACACACACACACACACACATTCCTGAACTGAGCGAAAGTATTTTTAAAGTATCTTGACTAAAACACAGAGACTACTAAAGCTCGTCATTAAATTATCCTCAGGGCAGGACCGTGCCTGGTGACGGTTAACCCACCGACTGGTTAAAATAAAAAAAATTTAAAAAATTAAAAAAAATTTTAAAAAGTTTACCACCAAAATTGTTCTTATATGTTGATTTATTTCGTGCAAATCAGTAGCAGGACACTGATGTTCCAAAACGTGAACATAATGAGGCTTTTAAACACAGACATGCATGATGTCATGTCCTACATTAATACCACATTTATTAACCAAGCATAAGTGAGATTGTTCTAGAAACTAGCTGCGCTGCTTCAAAGCGCTTGCGGTGGGCGGGGCTCTGTGGGCCGTTTCGGTAGTTTGTACGAAAAGTCTTGTTTATGTAGCCTTGGTTATGAAACATAAAAAAAATTTAAAATAAAAAAGAATAACTGTGCACACCTTTCTCAGTTTTCGTAGCAGATCAGTATTAGCGACAAAGTACCATAACGCGAATGTGCAAAGCCTCTGTTAAAGTTTAACTGTTTATGACTGGGTAAGACAGTGTGTGTGTGTGTGTGTGTGTGTGTGTGTGTGTGTGTGTGTGTGTGTGTGTGTGTCCTCTTAAAGGGACGGTACCTCTCCATCCAGCGCTGGTACTCCGGCGTCTTCAGCACCGACTCCGGGGTCATGTGCACCACCAGGGCGGCGCCCTCCGAACCCCCAGTCTGATACCTAACACACACACACACACACACACACACACACACACACACACACACACACAGAGTCAGTGCACGACATGGTAGTACACACCTAAAACACAGACCAAAAATCAAACATTAAGCACGGGGGAGTTTTGTTACCGTACCGTCTTTTCTATTCCAGTAATTCCCAAATTTGGAAAATGATGACATCCGTCGAGTGAATTTATCAATGGGAACAAATTAACATCTGTCAGGATACAGGTGTGGGGGGAAAAAGGGTGGATATGGTTGCTATGGTGACTTGAATAACTTTGAAGTCTGTCAAACCTGGCCTGTTTTGTTTTATGTACACTTCCTATTAAATTTCGTTGCATCCTCTTTAATGTAATTGTGCTTCCTATTTGCTTCCTGTTTGTTTCTTTGTTTGTTTTTTGAAGCTGTTAGTGATGTTTGGGGGCGGAGCTGCAATAAACAAAAATCCTGACATTGTTGCTGTCACCTTAGCGTGAAATTACACAAGTTAAGCTAAAACTAAGCGGTAAATTTATCAACAGGGAAAATATACACACTGAAGAAGAAGGGAGAAAATACTGGACCTTGAGGAACACCTCATGGATTTACACGTCAAAGTTTTCCAGACGGATCGACGTTAGAGCTTCGTCATCATTCGTTGTTTTGTTTACATTTTGTCATTTAGTGTTTTTTAAGGTTTTAACTTTAATGGTTAAGAGGAAGTGAAGATGACGTCACCTTCCGAGAATCTGATTGGTGCATAGCGGCTGAACAAACTCTTCAGAGGGACAGTCGATCACCAGGAACACAGGGCCCGGATCGGCTGGAGTGCACACTTCATCTGGCTGGATCTGAAACACACACACACACACATACACACACACACACGGTTCATCCCAAATCTCATCACTCATGCAGCACACCTCAGCAAAGACCAGCCATGCTAATAACGGGAGACTTTTAAAGTTTGCTAATAATATATATGTAGATAGTGTGTGTGTGTGTGTGTGTGTGCGCTATCAGCTAGATAGTTTGCAACAACCAAATGCATTGGAGCAAAAAGTTAAATAGGAATTAAATGTTAAAAAGTAGAGAACTGATGTAAAAAGCAAAAGCCGATCTAGCAAGAAAAGTCTAACATAGCAAGGTAAAGCTAATCTCGAGAGTGAAAACTAACCCTGAAATTGAACTTTAATCTGTTATATCTTAGAACATGTTACATCTCTGTTACGAAAGTTACGATGATTATGACGTAACTGCAGGATTTTACCTCCTTGCCTTCGTAGGTGATGCTTTTCCCGTCTTTTAAGGCGGATATGAGCGGTCCGATGGCCGCCGTTCCTCTGTGAGTGAACCACAGGACCGTGTTAGTCACCTACACTAGCAGCGTTCTATAAACACACAACGCAAAGACTCTGTAGGATAAAAGATAAAGAGAATAAATGTAGAAACACTCACACAGGAAGTCCCAGCTCTTTGGCTTTGTGCACCAGGAAGTTGCCTTTTTTCGGGTGCAGCTGCGAGTGAACACAGCAGAGAGTAATCAGAGCTTTACTCAGTCTCGACGTAAAGACAGGAAGTGATGTCATGACTGATTATTACCTTACACACGTAAGCCACCACCAGCGAGGGGTCCCGCGTGCTCCTCTCTCTGCGTTCTGACATTAAAACACATCACACACACATTTAAAAAAAAATGTCCATACACACGATTAAGTAAAGGAGTGTTATAAACATGTTATAAACATGTTATAAATAGTATTAGAACACAGCCGGTGTCAGTACCAGGGCTTTCTGAGCCATCACTCGCTCTCTCCTCACACTCGTCTCTCTGCCACAGTTCCTTCCGCTGGCCACGCCCACTGCCACTCCCACCACTGCCACGCCTCATCCGCTCTGAACTCCGCTCGGCTACACACAGACACACACACACACGATCAGACAAAGAGAGAGAGACAGAGAGACACAGACAGGGAGAAAAAGACAGACAAAAATCAAGACATGTACATGTGATGAGTACAATGATGAGTATATACAGTACGTGTGATGAGTACGATGATGAGTATATACAGTACGTGTGATGAGTATGATGATGAGTATATACAGTATGATGATGAGTATATACAGTACGTGTGATGAGTACGATGATGAGTATATACAGTACGTGTGATGAGTATATACAGTACGTGTGATGAGTATGATGATGAGTATATACAGTATGATGATGAGTATATACAGTACGTGTGATGAGTACGATGATGAGTATATACAGTACGTGTGATGAGTACGATGATGAGTATATACAGTATGATGATGAGTATATACAGTACGTGTGATGAGTATGATGATGAGTATATACAGTATGATGATGAGTATATACAGTACGTGTGATGAGTACGATGATGAGTATATACAGTACGTGTGATGAGTACAATGATGAGTATATACAGTACGTGTGATGAGTACGATGATGAGTATATACAGTACGTGTGATGAGTACGATGATGAGTATATACAGTACGTGTGATGAGTACAATGAGTATATACAGTATGATGATGAGTATATACAGTACGTGTGATGAGTACGATGATGAGTATATACAGTATGTGTGATGAGTACGATGATGAGTATATACAGTACGTGTGATGAGTACGATGATGAGTATATACAGTACGTGTGATGAGTATATATGAGCTGGGTAGATGGTAGTATGGTCATGAGTATATATGTGTGTTGAGTGTGATTATGAGCATGATGATGTGTATGTAAGAGTGATGAGTATAGTAATGAGTATGCATAAGCCATATAACAGTGAATATGTTGAGTATGATAATGAGTATGACAAACATGTGTGTGATGAGTGTGTATGAGTGACGATGAGAATGACAGTGAATATGTTCGTCATTATGACGATGAGTATGTATAATTATGATGAGTATGTACGAGTGATGAGTATGTATGTGTGTGAATATGTACGAGTGATGAGTATGTATATGTGTGAGTATGTATGACTGATGCATACTTGCACACTACCGTGCTCAGAGTGAACACTAACCGAATAAGGGCACTTGGCTGACGGTCATGGTGTCGTCTTTATACTCGGGCTCGGTGTACGGTCTCACAGCTGCACTCAGTAAACACACACACACACACACAAACACACACACACACACACACACAGATTATCTCTAAACTGTCTAATCAGAGGGGTTTACTCTCAGTCTCAGATCAGACAGTATGGACAGAACGCTCTTACACAGTCTGATGTCGTCCAGAGGCCCGGAGAACACTCGGATAGCATTCAGATATTTCTCCTGAAAAACAAAACAGATAAAGAAATGTTTGTCTGATCACTGCTGCTATGCTAACACTAGTTTCTGCTAGCGTTTCAATTCACTCAGCTGTCATTCAGTGAGTCAGTGACGGAATCAGTGAATCTTTTAGCCATGACCAAGACTCGCTCTCCTGTCTTTCAATGAGTCAGTGTTTGAATCAGTGAATCCTTTAATTAATGACCAAGATTCGATCCTCTGTTGTTCAGTGAATCTTTCAATCATGACCAAGAGTCACTCCTCTTCAATTCACTGAATCAGTGTTTGAATCACTGAATCATTCATTCGAGGCAGAGTCACTCCTCTTCAATTCAATGAATCTGTGTTTGAATCAGTGAATCTTTCAATCATGACCAAGAGTCACTCCTCTTCAATTCACTGAATCAGTGTTTGAATCACTGAATCATTCATTTGAGACAGAGTCACTCCTCTTCAATTCAATGAATTAGAGTCTGAATCAGTGAATCATTCATTCGAGGCAGAGTCATTCCTCTTCAATTCAATGAATTAGAGTCTGAATCAGTGAATCATTCATTCGAGGCAGAGTCATTCCTCTTCAATTCAATGAATTAGAGTCTGAATCAGTGAATCATTCATTCGAGGCAGAGTCATTCCTCTTCAATTCAATGAATTAGAGTCTGAATCAGTGAATCATTCATTCGAGGCAGAGTCACTCCTCTTCAATTCAATGAATTAGAGTCTGAATCAGTGAATCATTCATTCGAGGCAGAGTCATTCCTCTTCAATTCAATGAATCAGTGTTTGAATCACTGAATCGTTCATTTGAGACAGTCACTCCTCTTCAATACAGTGAATCAGATTTTGAATCGGTGAATCGTTTATTCGACGCAGAGTCACTCCTCTTCAATTCACTGAATCAGAGTTCGAATAAATGAATCTTTTCATCATGATTCACTCCTCTTTCGTTCAGCAGATCAGGTGAGTCAGTGAGTTGAATCTCGCTCAGTCTGCGCTAGTGATGTTCAGTGTTTCAGTGCATACTGTAGTGTGAAAATGGACATACGACCATATGATAAAATAACACAACAATTATTTGAGCTTACTTGACTCCACTCATTTGTTTTCTGTTTTAGACACCATGCTGCACATTTGGGCAAACAAATCAGTGAACGAATCCAAACAAATCATTTAACTGAACAGAATCAAATGACTCGAGTGACTGACAATGACTAAAACAAGATGTGTGATCCTTCTGAGATTATCTCGCTGTCTTTTTTTTTGACAGCAGTTGACGTCGAAAGGAGACATGAGAGAGACAGAAACATGCACACACCAGCTGTGGAGGTCCGGACATCACACACTCCGGGACTCCAGTGTCCTTTAGCGTGAGAATCATTCCTGCAAAACAGAAATGAAGTTAAACTCAAGCAGCAACATGCAAACAATATGCAGCTATTCTGCTAGGAAATTACAGAACGTTCCTGATTAAGGAATCAGTGTGTTTCTGAGATTGTGTGTGTGTGTGTTTTTGTGTGTGTGTGTGTGTGTGTACCTGAAAGTCCTCCTACAGTGTCCCAGCTCATGCGAGTCAGGAAGATGTTGTCCAGGCGAGCAGCTCTCAGTCTGAACCATAAACACAGAAACATTTGTGTGTGTGTGTGTGTGTGATCAGACAAGGCATGTAATATTATTATTCACACACTTGACTCACTTGTGTTCCTGCATCAGTCTCTGTGTTCCCTCTCCACAGTTAAACAGATATCTGGTTAAAACAAAAATAAAAAAAATTTAAAAAAAACACAATGTTCATTAAAGTTATTTGACTGAACGTCATTACTGATGGTGTTTATTTATTTATTTATTTATTTATTTATCACAAAACTGAGGTCAAAGTTCAGGGTCAGCCATCAAGAAAGTCCTGAGATTTCACCTCTTCGCCATCAAATAAACAATCTGGGACTTTTCTTAATCCTCTTGCACCCTATTTAGTGCACTACATGTTCACTAGGGCTTCGGTATAGTGTATATCCTTCCCTAAGTGCAGCACGTATAGTATAAAATATCATAACAGACTCCACATGGTGTGTAAAAAAAAAAACAATCCAGAATAAAACAACCACGATGAACTGATTGGGTTTTAAAAATCTCAGGTTTTTCCTCACAGAGGAAGGTTGTTACACGTGACGTCACAGAGTGCAGATGTTGATGACAGAGGTTAGAGGAGAATGTCCAGACTGATCTGAGCTCACAGGAAGACTACGATCACTCAAATAGCCACTTTTTACAATCATGGTGAGCAGAAAAGCATCACAACACATCGAACCTTCAGACAACAGCAGAAGACCACGTCAGGTTCCAGCCCTGCGAGCCAACAACAGGACTCTGAGTCTACAGTGGACGCAGGACGCAACCTGCCTCGTCATCAGTTCAGGCTGGTGGTGGTGGTGTAATGCTGTGGGGAATGTTTTCTTGGCACTCATCCAGGCTTCAGTAGCAACCGCGCATCGTTTGAACCACACAGCCGTGTGGAATCATGCCAAGTGGGGTTGCTGTTATTATTATTATTATTATTATATTCCTAATAAAGTGGCCGGTGCTGTTTACTTCAGCACTAGTTTATTTTCAGCTCCCTGGAGTTCTACACCCTACGCAACCACATGTCCACATGCCTGTAGGGAGTGTGTGCAGTTGATGATGATGAAGATGAGGATGATGAGAATAATGAGGATGAAGATGATGAGAATGGTGATAATAATGAGGATGATGAGGATGATAAGGCAGAGGATGATGAAGAAGAGGATGATAATGAGGATGATGAGGATAATGAAGATGATAAGGAGGAGAAGGAGGAAGATAATGAAGACGATAATGAAGATGAAGATGATGATGATGATAATGAGGATGATGATAATGAGGATGATGAGGAGGAGAAGGAGGATGAGGAAGATAATGAAGACGATAATGAAGATGAAGATGATGATAATGAGGATGATGATAATGAAGATGATGAGGAGGAGAAGGAGGATGAGGAAGATAATGAAGACGATAATGAAGATGAAGATGAGGATGATGAAGATGAGGATGATGATGAAGATGCTGATGATGAGGATGAGGATGATGATGAAGATGCTGATGATGAGGATGATAATGAGGATGATAATGAAGATGAGGATGATGAAGATGATGATGAAGATGCTTACCGGTTGTACTCGGAGAAGACGTACAGGGACGCCCCGTTCTCGCGCGCCCCCGCGCCCACCGCCTGCACGTACACGGTGGACGGCCCGTGCAGGTCCGCGTGCTTGCGGCTCTCTCTGGAGCGCACGTGCCGCAGCGTGTCCTTGGGCGGCTTCGGTTTCCGGTTCCTGCCCGCGTCCGTGGCCATGTCAGATCTACACCAGGTCAGAACAGCGGAGACACGGGGAAAGTTCAGCAGGCGACATGCAATCTGTCTGCACCGGGGGAAGGCCACGTGCATAATAAACACACACACACACACACACACACAGTGGCGCGCGCGGGCGGACAGATTATCTCCCTACATCCGCCGCATAAACTTCTAAAAAATAAACACGCTTTAACTAAAGTTTTAAACCTCACTATTCACTCTAACACTCCACAGCACCACACAGGACTGAGGTTGTCACTGCACACGTGACCGTGAGGCTGAGCAGAGGGTTTTCCGGCGCTTGGTGATGACGTCACGCAAGACGTACAACTACCACAACAACACAACGACTGATTGTTTTTGTTTGTTTGTTTGTTTGTTTTTGGTTAGCTGAATAAAAAACACAGGATCTACTTTGTTACACTATGTGCTTAGGATTTAAAATAATAATAATATAAATAATTATAAATAAAAAAAAAACTCTGATTTGACCACTGGGTGTCGCCATCTTTTAAAATAATAATTCATTAAAACTACTACTGCATATTCATGTATTATTGTATTATAAATATCCAGACCTACATTAGGGCTTTGTCTCAAATCAGGCACATCATAACTCACTAGATTCACTAGATTCTGTTATGGACATCTGCACTAGGTAGGGTGCGAAATGTGCCCTAATGAGTCCCTATTGGAAATATAGTGTACTACATACAGTACAAAAGATATCCTATTGCTCTCTGTAATAAAAATAAAATAATAATAATAAAATAAAATAAAAATAGCTACCTAGTGCACTGTGTAGGGCGCAGAAGCTGCTGATTTATACCCTTTATAGTGCACATGTGTAAAATGTGGAACTGAAACTTCAGTCCTCTGTGTAGTGCATTAATTATTGTACAGTGTGGTTTGGGACACGCCCACAGTGTTTATGTTTAAGTGGCCTACATAGTGACTAGGGTGTGTGTATTATATGGTAAGTGTTATTAATTAATTAATCTAATTTCATAGTATATATACTTTTATACTATATTGTACATACATACATACTTAAATAATTTTATACTATATAGTATACTCACTTCATAGTCTATTCATTGTCTGATGTTCTATGTTTGTTTTTTTTATAACACCAGTCAGAAGCAGTGTTCCTAATTTCATTGTATAGAGATATACAATGACAATAAAGGCTTTCATTTCATTCCATTTCTGCAGGTGGATTGATTTTATTGTTGTCAGGAAAAGATTTTAGAGCTGTGAGTGACTGAGTGAGTGACTGAGCTACTATTTCAACATTATCCATCATTTGAATCAAACTAATGTAACAAACCACCTGAACATATAACCAGCAGTCAACATTTCCACTCAGCACAAGCTCTGTTTAATGAAACTCCCTGCTCTCCATGATGTTCCTCTGGCTCTGACACTGCACTAAGCTCCACACCTGAACGGAGAAGAGCTCTTTCATTCTCCACTCCTTCTGCTGGAAGAGTTTCTTTCAAAAGGAGAGAGCCTGGCTAACCTTCCCAACATACCTCCAGTGTTACTGAAGGTCACAGAGTCAGCAGTAAATGATTATGAGCTTGAGTTCGTGTTAGCTGCCGTGGTTTATACCGTCACTTCATTCCCTCGTGTTGCTTAGCTGGTTATAATCTCAGTACAGAGAGCTGCAGCTTAGACATCAACATGAGCAACATGGCAGAAAAGCTGCAGAGAATCCAGCCTGAGGGTCTGTTAGTACAGTTTACACCCAACACCACACGGCTTTACTACAGAACCGTCAA
>NC_069738.1:2126725-2169225 GCF_027358585.1 Pangasianodon hypophthalmus | reverse complement strand
AAGTGCTTTCACAGTCTGCAATAAAGACGAGGGGAGAGGGCACATGAGCGATCACGTCACTGATACACACCGAACACACCCCGAACACACCCCGAACACACACCGAACACACACCGAACACACACCGAACACACCCCGAACACACCCCGAACACACACCGAACACACACCGAACACACACCGAACACACACCGAACACACACTGAACACACACTGAGAGATGGAGGACAGGTAAAGGACACGACTCACCGCTAGTGTAATTTTGCCCAAGATCTCCTCGGGGATCACATCCTCCAACGTGGAATATACATATTTATAGAATTTGTCGAGAGAGGTAGACATGAGCTCCATACATATCCAACAGTCGCCCTGAAACACAAACACACACACACACACACAGACGCAGAGAGAGAGAAAGAGAGAGAGAAAGAGAGAGTGTGAGTGTGTGTAAAGTCAGCTATGCGTCACTGTGTGGTGTGTCACACACCTCTCTGAAAAGTGCTCCGTAGAAC
The DNA here is from genome assembly GCF_027358585.1 of Pangasianodon hypophthalmus. Classification (NCBI taxonomy): domain Eukaryota; kingdom Metazoa; phylum Chordata; class Actinopteri; order Siluriformes; family Pangasiidae; genus Pangasianodon; species Pangasianodon hypophthalmus. Next base: position 2,168,714 of record NC_069738.1, on the reverse strand, counting down.
TGGACAATGTAGGGACAGTCACTGCTCCTCATCACCACGTCCAGATCCATCAGCAACTGCTTCTGCTCCTTCTCATCCACCGTCGACCTGATCCTCTGTCACACACACACACACACACACACACACACACACACACACACTTAGCATCTAACCTAACATAATATACCAAATGCTAATGCTGATGGCGTGAGAGGCGTGGCCTCTGTGTCTCAGTCTTAGTGATGAAGGCGTGGCCTCTGTGTATCAGTCTTAGTGAAGGAGGCGTGGCCTCTGTGTATCAGGCTTAGTGAAGGAGGCGTGGCCTCTGTGTATCAGTCTCAGTGAAGGAGGCGTGGCCTCTGTGTATCAGTCTTAGTGAAGGAGGCGTGGCCTCTGTGTATCAGGCTTAGTGAAGGAGGCGTGGCTTCTGTGTATCAGTCTTAGTGAAGGAGGCGTGGCCTCTGTGTATCAGTCTCAGTGAAGGAGGCGTGGCCTCTGTGTATCAGTCTCAGTGAAGGAGGCGTGGCTTCTGTGTATCAGTCTTAGTGAAGGAGGCGTAGCTTCTGTGTATCAGTCTCAGTGAAGGAGGCGTGGCCTCTGTGTATCTGTCTTAGTGAAGGAGGCGTGGCCTCTGTGTATCAGGCTTAGTGAAGGAGGCGTGGCCTCTGTGTATCAGTCTCAGTGATGAAGGCGTGGCCTCTGTGTATCAGTCTTAGTGAAGAAGGCGTGGCCTCTGTGTATCAGGCTTAGTGAAGGAGGCGTGGCCTCTGTGTATCAGTCTCAGTGAAGGAGGCGTGGCTTCTGTGTATCAGTCTTAGTGAAGGAGGCGTGGCCTCTGTGTATCAGGCTTAGTGAAGGAGGCGTGGCCTCTGTGTATCAGTCTCAGTGAAGGAGGCGTGGCTTCTGTGTATCAGTCTTAGTGAAGGAGGCGTGGCTTCTGTGTATCAGTCTCAGTGAAGGAGGCGTGGCCTCTGTGTATCTGTCTTAGTGAAGGAGGCGTGGCCTCTGTGTATCTGTCTTAGTGAAGGAGGCGTGGCCTCTGTGTATCAGGCTTAGTGAAGGAGGCGTGGCCTCTGTGTATCAGGCTTAGTGAAGGAGGTGTGGCCTCTGTGTATCAGGCTTAGTGAAGGAGGCGTGGCCTCTGTGTATCAGGCTTAGTGAAGGAGGTGTGGCCTCTGTGTATCAGGCTTAGTGAAGGAGGCGTGGCCTCTGTGTATCAGTCTCAGTGAAGGAGGCGTGGCCTGTGTGTATCAGTCTTAGTGAAGGAGGTGTGGCCTCTGTGTATCAGGCTTAGTGAAGGAGGCGTGGCCTCTGTGTATCAGGCTTAGTGAAGGAGGCGTGGCCTGTTACCTTTACAGCCATGATCTGTCCGCTGGGTTTGTACGCCATCTTGTTGACGGAGCCGTACGCTCCCCGGCCGATCTCCCCCAGGTCCTTCAGGTCCTCCGCCGTGAAGTCACAGTGCTGCTCTGGAGAAATCTTTAACTTTCCTGATGATTCAATACTGTGTGTGCGCAAACGTTCTCTAAACACACACACACACACACACACACACACACAGAGTTAGGAAGGGGGTCTAAAACAGTTGTATTCCCCTTAAATAACTGGGTTCCCAAATAGCTGTATTAGTATAGCTGAGAGTTATAAAAAGTCTGTACTAATGCAAGTGGGTTCTAGAGTAGCATCATGCACATCACCGAAAGAAGATCTAGAGCAGCTGCATTAACACGAGTGGGAACCTAAACAGCCGTATTTACATCAGATAACTGGGTTCTATAGCGGTTATATTCAAAGGGTTTTAGAGTGGCTTTGCAAGAGGAACGGCTGTATATCACATAATCAGGTTCTACATCGGCTGTGTTCACACAGGGTTCTAAACCAGCTGTATTACTCACATCGTATAAAAGAAAGGCTGAGTTTATGTCACATAACCGGGTTCTAGACTGACTGTATACAAGTCTTAGGCACTGTATTGTTTTTTAGTACAAACTTTGTTGTAGATGTTTATTTTCTGACTTCTACATTACTGATTCAGTACAAAACCATTTTAGATTCCAAACATTAGTTTTCCAGCACAGAATGAAATGTTACAGAAAAATGTTTGTATGTCAGTAAAGAAAGCAGCAGATTCCATAAGAGACACTTTTCAGATAAAAACATAATGAAGGCTGCTGGGTTTCGCTGCAGAAATAAGAAGCGAGTCGACAGTCAAAGTCTCCAGAAGAACTGTGGCTGCTTCTGCAAGATGCTCAGTAACACTTCCAGCTCATTTCCTTATAAAACTGCACACACTGCACCTCAGATACTGCTTTATTTATTTAAAGTGAAGGATCGTCACATTAAATACTGACTTTGTTTCATTTATTACTGTTTACTGCTCTTTATAGGATTTTTTAAAATGCAGATTTAAACATTTAATTTCATTATTTTTGAAGGCGTCTTTGCTCTACAGCATTTCTCTGCATGTGCCTAAGACTTTTGCACAGAACTGTATTTGCACACATGGGTTCTAGAGTGGCTTAATTCACATCGCTTAACAGTGTTTAAGGAATGACCCTATTCATAACCACAGTACCGGGTTCTAGAAAGGCTGTATTTACAGATATAGATTCTAAAAGCGTTATATTCACATCAAATAGCTGGGTTCTAGAGCGGTTGCTGTATTCCCATAACATTACAGGGATCTAGAATAGCTGTAATCGCTAGAAGGTTTCTAAAATGGCAGCATTTACGTGTGGAGGATATACACTGGATGTGTTTGGAAAAGTGGGTTCTAGAATGAGCAGGACGCGGAGAACGTGTACTCACATGTGAGGGTTCTGGAAGGGCGGTCCCGCAGTGCTGAGGTTGAATCTGGTGGCTGATTTGATTGACGGATTGGCAAAATCTAACTTCAGTACTTTACGTTTACCTGACAGAGAGGAAGCACAGGAACGTTACACACACACACACACACACACACACACACACTCTAGAACGTGACGTGTGTAGACGACAGTATGGATGTTCTTCCACAGTCTGAGTGAAGAGATTTGGAAGATTTGATCACATCCACAGATGTTCAGGGAAGTCATGCACACCTGAGAGAGACACACACTCCAGATTTCCTAAAGCTGACAGCAGTGCAGCTGTAAATCACAGGTTTATATTAATGCGCTCGTTCTAATGCGTTATCGTTTCTATAGTAACAGCTCATTCACAGCGGACGCTCCAATTAAACGAATTAAAAAAATCATTTATGTGGTGAAGTTTTCTGTAAAGAGACGTTTATTTAGCATATATGGAAGGAGTCTATTACGTAAGTGAGAACAGGAACTAACTTGTTTCACGGACACTAAATGTAATTCATTATTACATTATTGTCGTTATTCAATCGTAAAATCGTAACTTTCGGTAAATTGCTGTGGTGTAAGAGGAATAAAACCCCTAGGGGAAATGCTGGTATCAGCATTTTATAATAATATTTATACCGCTAAATATACAGGTTCCTGATTGGCTGATATGAAGCGTGCATCCTCATACTATGTAAACGATATGACATGTACCCAATGTATTGGCAATAATTGTATTTGCAATGTATTAGCCCTCATATTGCAACCGCTTTTTGGCATTTTAAGCAGGTCAAGCTAGTTAATGCTAGCTAATAGAACACAAATTACGAAGTTGCGTGTATTGAACATGCGTCTACTCGTGAGTCAGTCAGGATTATTTAAACATTATCCAGCTTTCTGAGTGATCCAGCTATGAAAAACACAATCCCAGAAGAACGGCAGCTTTAGTAAATCTGGAGGTTGGAGATGATAACTGGAGTCTGACATGCACCGTCCTCCCTCAGCTTCCACATTCCCATCTCCTCACCCTGAAAAGTAACCTGAGCTCGTCAATCCAGACTTACCTGCGTGTAATAAGCTAAAGTTTAGGAGTTTAACGATGCATCGCAATGCAAAAATGTAATGATGTGCATCAGTGAAATGTGGGATATCAGCATTCTATTAATTATACATCTAATATTTTTGCACTGATTGAACAACAGAGGTCCTAATCTACACAATTCATAGATTGTACATATTGTACAGAGCAAGCACTGAGCCCGATAGCTCCGGATCACAAAGACTTGCATCGTTATGTGCTTACATAGCCACATTATTACTGTTAAAAAGAGCTCTTCAGTGGCTTTCAAACGACACCAGCCCCACCCCACTGTGATCTACAGTACCCGAGGAAAGAGGCAGCAGAAATCGGGCATTTTAGCCGACTTTGGAGCTCTATTTCCAGTTAAAATGACGCCTCAGGCTCTGCTACGGAGCTCATTATGTTTCTGTCTATCATTTCCCCGGATCAGAGACTTGGTTTATTACTGTTAAGGTTTGTGGGAGAATTTATAAATGTATTTATTTAAACAATGGTAAACAATAGGGATGTTATAGGATCACATTTGCGATTGTTTGATTGGAAGTAAGTGAAGTCCTGCCCTTCTTGACCCCAGGAAGCGCGTCACTCAACAAACTTGCACAAAAGGTTGAAAATTTACACCCTATAACTTTCTGAAATGATATAATAGATAAAAAGAAACTAAATTTCTAAATCAGCTCAGTAATTTAAGTTCTTATGTGGAAAAGATGATAGGCTCATTATACAACAAGAAAGCACAAGTATGTTTACATATAAATAAATAAATACTGTTATTGTTGTTCACATTATAACAATATAAACTATAATTAAATAAAACATTAAAATCTCTACAGTTCTAGATAAAACTCTTCCCAAGCTGAAAGGTTCCACCTCTGAGTAAAAGAATGTGCTTTTGTTTTCTTTCTTTCCTCCTAAAGCCACCACAAGAATGCGACTCCAATGAAAAAGCGTTTGGCGTTCCGCAAAGGTTCCCTGCCCCAACAAGTTCCAGTGCTGCTCATGCCAAAAGATTTCGGCTCCAAAAACAAGACACAACACAACCCGAAAGGAGGAGGGGGAAAAAAAACATAAAAACAAAACCAAAAAAATCCCCAAGGTGCTGCTCGGTTAGTAAGAAACTGCGTAAAGAAAAGAACCACACAACAGAACGTGACAGAGCTCGAGTAAACTCTGCGCCCACGTGTGATCACGTTTAAACCATTACAGTTAACGAAATATCATTCAGGGACACGGATAATGGAAATTTCCACAACTGGAATTGTTGGTTTGGTTCCAAGAAGAAAAACGAGATCAAGTCTCGAGTAAGGTCCTGCTTTTACAGTTTGGTTGTAATAAAGCATGTGCTGATTATCAGTCATAACAAAACATCGCAATATTTAACATGAACAGCATCGTTATCGCGGATTATCGCGATACAAGTCCTGCGCTCCAATCAGAGACAGACTGCCTGTGTCCAGGAATCGTTTGGAATAGCATCCGTCTTCTGAGGAGACAACCAAGGAAAGACAAAGCCTCTGTCACAGTCTCATGCATAAGTATTCACCCCCTCCTTGAACATTTCCACATGTTGTGGTGCTACAACCTGGAAGTGAAATGGACTTCATTGGGATTTTAATATTAAATGTCTAAAGGCCAATTCAAACCCACGTCACATCAAGTCCTCGTTCATTTTCATTTTAAAAAGAGTTTCAAACCGCAATCTCTCCATCAAATTTGAGCTTGTGCATCACGCTGCCCCATTGTTGTCATCTATTTTCTTACAGTGACGCTCCATAGAAATCCACTGAAAGGACAAAAGCACACTTTCTATACACAGTAAGGTTTATTTAAAATAATAGTCTACAAAGATATCATGATTGTGCAACGTAGCTACGTAATAAAGTGTTTGTATGCTATGATACTCATTTTACAACAACATGTGGAAACAACATGAACACAAACACACACCGTGGGATATTCACTGTCCCACGTCACATCTTTAGCGGAACGGTTTTGTAATTACAGTCGAGAGATCGCTACGGAGACAGGAGAGCTAACCATACTTAGCAGTGTGAACTCTACAGTACTTCCTTTTCTTTTTTTTTCTCTTTTTGGTGCTTTACATCCAGTTGCACCTCTTCCGGATCATTTGGTTAAAACTATTGGTGTAAACCTCAGGCTTCCACACGATACGATAAGATTTCAATTCACAACGATTCGATATTTAATGATACCAATGAACCTGCTACGATACAATACACTCCTGGGCAAAAAGAATGGACCAAGCCTAAAATGGCAAATATGAAGCTTTTAATGGTCTTAAGAACAAATCATCGGTGAGTAAATGAGCAGGAATGAAGCAGATGCACTCCTGAGAGCTCCTGTGCCTCCGTTCGCTGGTTTCCTTTTGCTGTTTGGGGAAAAAGCTAGAAACAGGGAAATTCACTTCTACAGTCTTCTTTTACACAAAGGTAAAATCATGATAATGATTCAAATGTTTGGTGTGAGATTCAAACTAACACGTGTCTGGGTGTACATGGGTGTAATTTATCAAAAATATCTTCTGGGATGTTTTTTTTTTTCTTAAAAGATTAGTGATTATTTGGTTATCTGCTGCATCTGATGCAAAAGGTCTCCCACACTAAGCTCCTTTATCTCTTTGTTTCATTTTTGCTCATTTTCTGACCAATGATTTGTTCTTCAGACCATTAAGAGCTTAATATTTTGCCATTTTGGTCTTGGCCCATTTTTTTTTTGCAGGGGAGAGTATGATTTGATTTCGTATCCTCCGATCAACAATCTTTGTTAAGAATCTGGGGTAAATGTTAATTCGTGAATGTTGAAGAGGTAGAGAATACTGTTTTAAAAGTGTCAAGAGTTACGGCCAAATCGCCTCTGCTAATAGTAGTGCGCAATATGACAAAAATATCAACATGTATATATATATATATCATGATACTTAAAGACATTTTAACGTTACCTGATATGTATTAGAACGAGTTTAATACAACTAAAAAATAAATTAAAAATACATTTTAAAATGTTAAAGCTTCAGGTCAAAATTTCAACATCATACTCAATTTGTTATTGCTATATTAAATTAAAAAAACTTTTAAAATATATCACCATACCTGCGATGTTTCAGAAAAGTTTATCGTAACATAATTTATCACAATATCGATACTACAGCGACAGATCGCCCAGCCCTCACTAGCCTTTTATTTACACATCAGTTTAAAATTATTAATTAGTTTTTTACACACCAGTTATTTGTCATTTTTAATAACAATCAAATAACAATCACTAGTTATTGTTGATAAGAGATGTACAGAAGCGTGGATGAAAGGGGCGTGGCCGAGAGAGGGGGCGTGGTTATAGGCAGGGATTCCGGCAGCTTTCGAACTAAGCTTATTCCATTAATTAACATTAACAGATAAAATCTCTTTCAGAACAAAAAAATGAGAAAATGCAAATTCAACTCCTCTTCCTGATCATCAAACGCTGGAGTTGCTGCTCTTTCTCCGTGCTGATAGCGTGTACGGAAACGTAGCTGAGACGTGTTTACGTGGACTGACCGAACGTGGATTTGCCCTGACAAACGTCTGTGTAACGCGAAGGTGCAAAATATTTTTTCTGAACATAAACAGATCTAAGATTTTGTACCTATAACAATATCAGGCTGAGATTCGCTGAAGACGTGACACTGATTCATCAGCAGGGTCTTTTTCATGTGAGCAGAATATGACGTTCAGTTTTATGCCAAAAAAGTGTGAAATAGTGGGCGGAGTCAACGCTAACAGATTAATTAGCACCTGCAGTGTGATGTACCGCCACCAGCATCATCACCATCACCAAATACACCACACACACCCCATACACACACACACACACACACACACACCCTGAGCTCAACTCCAGGCTGTGATTAGCGAAGCGTCAAAACATCAGCCGTGAGGAGACATAAACAAAGTGGGAGTGGCTTACTTGGGGCAGCTCCAGGCAGGTTAATATGAAATCCTGCTGACGAGAAAAACAACAACAGCAACACACACACACACACACACACACACATTTACAAGACAGGAAGTCTGTCAAATGTAAATCCTACGGGAGCATACAAGTTTTTAAAAACTAGAAAAATGGAAGATATTATGAATAGAAAAAAGTCTGATGAAGAGATTACTGTGTGTTTAAACACAGCTTGTGAAATCTGCGCCTGCGATACGTTTTTAACGGAGTGTGTGATAAAGTGTGTGAACACTGTGTTTAAAACTCCAACAACATCTGAAGCTCTATAATCAGCACACTTCCGGAAAAACATTTTTTTTTTCTTTTTTTTCCTTGGAATGTTTCCCCGGAATGGTGCACGAATGGCGCAATTTCCCCGGAGCGGCGCACGTTCCTGCACTTACACACCAACGCAGTGAGATACGGAGCATGACTCACTCGTACTGTAACTGTGTGTGCAGGTGGACACACACACACAGCGCACACACACCCACACACACACACACACACACACACACACACACACACACACACACACACACACACACACACACACACACAAGAAATGCACGCACATGCACATAGTAGAGTGTAAAGAACAAACAAACACGAAGCAATATGATGAGAAACGAGACAGGAAGTGATGAAATCGGTGTGTGTGTGTATGTGTGTGTGTGTGTGTGTGTGTGTGTGTGTGATTCTGCAGGGTCTCACCGTGGTCCGGCATCAAACGGGTCATGCGGGGCGTTAGGGGTCAAAGGTGAGAAGGAAAAAAAAAAAAGTGTCATTGGAGAAAAAAAAGCTTGGGTTCAAAGGTCAAAACAGAAAATTTAAAATATTTTAATTAATCCTGATTCCTGTAATTTAGCAGATGAAGACTGATTTACGTTAATTTTCTACTTACTTACGATCATTCTCAAAGTATTTATGATAATTCGTGACGTCATTTTCAAACTGTTCACAATCATTCTCTATGTTTTTATGATAATTCTATACAAATGTATAATTATCCTTGAAAGATTTTTGTTATTTCTCAACATACTTATGATCATTTTTGACATATTTACGATAATTCTCTACGATAAATCTGGACGTATTTACAAAGATTCTCCAAATATTTACGATAATTCTCAACAGGTTTATGATCATTCTTGAGGCATTTACGATAATTCAACTTATTTATGATAACTGCTGGCAAATTTCCAATAATTCTCGATATATTTACAATAATTTCACGAGATTACGATAATTTTCTGTGTATTTAGGATAATCTTAAATTCTTGACGTATTTAAGATAATTCTGCAACTTATGACAATTCTCGATGCGTGTACAATAATTCTCGACATTTACAAAAATTCTCAATGCATGTACGATAATTCTCAACATATTTAAGACACTTCTCAAAGTATTTACAATAGTTCTCAACATATTTACGATATTTCAATGTTTATGATCATTCTTGACGTATATAGGATAATTTGCAACGTATGTACGACAATTCCTGACATGTTTACAATCATTTCACTTAATTACGATAATTCTTGATGTATTTAAGACAATTATGCAACGTATTATACGATAATTCGTATAATGACGTATTTACGATAATTCCTGATGTATGCACGATACTTCTCATCGTATTTATGATAATTCTTGACGTATATAGGATCATTCTCAACGTACATGCGACAATTCCTGACGTATTTACAATCATTTCACTTAATTACGATAATTCTCTATGTATTTATGATAATTCTTGGTGTACTTAAGATAATTTTGCAAAGTATTTATGACAATTCTCGACATATATACAATAATTCTTGATGTATGTACGATAATTCTTGACATATATAGGATCATTCTCAGCATACGTACGATAATTCCTGACGTATTTACAATCATTTCACTTAATTACGATAATTCTGTATGTGTTTATGATAATCTTTATGTATTTAAGATAATTTTGCAATGTATTTGACAATTCTCGACGTACATACAATTATTCTTGATTTATTTACAATAATTCTTAACATTTATGAGAATTCTCAAAGCATGTATGATAATTATTAACATATTTACAATAATTCTTGACGTATGTAAGATAATTCTTGACATTTACGAGAATTCTCGATGCATGTACAATAATTCTTGACGTATTTACGATAATTCTTGACATTTATGAGAATTCTCGATGCATGTACAATAATTCTTGACGTATTTTTACGATAATTCTTGACATTTACGAGAATTCTCGATGCATGTACAATAATTCTTGACGCATTTACAATAATTCTTGACAGTTATGAGAATTTTCGATGCATGTACGATAATTATTGACGTATTTACAATAATGACGTACGTATGATACTTCTCAACATATTTACGATAATTCCTGACGTACATAGGATAATTCTCAACGTACGTACGATAATTCCTGACGAATTTACAATCATTTCACTTAATTACGATAATTCTCTGTGTATTTACGATAATGCCCAAACGTATTTACGATAATTCTGGATCTATCATCCTTCTGGTAGCATGAATGACCTCACTTCCTGTCCAAGCTCAGAGTTAATTTATTTAGCTGAAGCAGTAATTAAGCCCCGCCTCCTCTCTATTTATATCAACCTGCTACACTTAACCAATCAGAATGGTTTACGACCCAGGCCTGTTTCTGATTGGCTGCTGGAAGTTACAGGACGCGATGACGACATGAAATCATACATACATCGATATTTATCGTAAATTTAAACATTCAGCGTCGTATAATCACTCATTTCTCACAGACATTATTAAAATCGAGCACTAGCAGAATCATTAAACAACAATAAACATATTTAATGTGTTTCAAGAATGATTCAGTTTCTTTTTAAACGCTTTTAACCGTTAAATGGCAGTTGAGAAATGACAAAATAACGCACGCGCCACAAAACAAAACTGTTTGTGTGAATTAAACAGCCATATTTTTATTTTTAATAAGACAAAAAGCTGCATAACTACACAATTATATTCACATATGATCTAACTGGTTTGTTTTCAACCATTAATTCATCAAGGTGTAATCAGGATTCTGGGTTCGTTATGCAAATTATTTTAATTTTAATAAAATTAAATAGCTAGCATCCTCGGCTAACGGTTAGTGCAGTTTAACAGGTGTAGCCACAAAGCTAGCTCGCGAGCAACCGGATGATGTCAAAAATATAAATAAATACGACACGCACCAACGAACACGGCGCTAGTTATTTATTTCTGAGTATAAGTGAAATGCCGTGTTGTTGTTGTTGTTTTTGTTGTTGTTGTTGTTGTGAGATAAACAGCGTTAATGCTAAACCTGGCTATCACCCAGCTAGCGGCTCGCTGCTAAGCCGAGAGCCGAGACACACCGGAAGAGAGAGAGAGAGAGAGAGAGACGGAGAGAGAAACGCGGAGACATGGCGCCTGACATCTCCGTCCTATCTTTCTTCTCCTTCTTACCTTGCATGCTGCTCATGGTGGTGATGTGCTGGCAGTGGTGGGGCTGTGGGGAGGCGGAGGAACAGGAGGCGGCGGCGGCGGCGGGGTGGCCGCTGCTCAGGGCTGAGGGCGGCGGCGGTGTCGCGGAGCTGCTGTTCGCGCGGGGAGTCGCCATCATCGCGCCGAGCTCAGCCACCACCACCACCACTACCACCACCCACAGCACCGCCGGGCTGCAGTGCTGAGACACGCACCGGGCCGCGTCCCCAATCACAACACACCGCCTAGAGAGTGCACTATAAAGGGTGCACTACAGATACTGCACTACAGATACTGCACTACAGATACTGCATTACAGATATTGCATTATAGAGACTGTATTATAGAGAGTGCACTATAGAGAGTGTACTATAGAGACTGTACTATAGAGACTGCACTATAGAGACTGTATTATAGAGACTGCACTATAGAGAGTGTACTATAGAGGCTGTATTATAGAGACTGTACTATAGAGACTGCACTATAGAGACTGTACTATAGAGACTGCACTATAGAGACTGTACTATAGAGACTGCACTATAGAGACTGTATTATAGAGACTGCACTATAGAGAGTGTACTATAGAGGCTGTATTATAGAGACTGCACTATAGAGAGTGTACTATAGAGGCTGTATTATAGAGACTGCACTATAGAGGCTGCATTATAGAGACTGTACTATAGAGAGTGTACTATAGAGGCTGTATTATAGAGACTGCACTATAGAGGCTGCATTATAGAGACTGTACTATAGACAGTGCGCTATAGAGACTGTGCTATAGAGACTGTACTGTAGAGATTGCGCTATAGAGAGTGTGCTATAGAGACTGTACTATAGAGACTGTGCTATAGAGACTGTGCTATAGAGAGTATACTATAGAGACTGCACTATAGAGACTGTACTATAGAGAGTGCGCTATAGAGAGTGTACTATAGAGACTGCACTATAGAGACTGCGCTATAGAGACTGCGCTATAGAGACTGTGCTATAGAGAGTGCGCTATAGAGAGTGTACTATAGAGACTGTACTATAGAGACTGCACTATAGAGACTGCACAATAGAGACTGTGCTATAGAGAGTGCGCTATAGAGACTGTGCTATAGAGACTGCACTATAGAGACTGTGCTATAGAGAGTGCGCTATAGAGACTGTGCTATAGAGAGTGCGCTATAGAGACTGCGCTATAGAGACTGCGCTATAGAGACTGTGCTATAGAGAGTGCGCTATAAAGAGTGTACTATAGAGACTGTACTATAGAGAGTGCGCTATAGAGACTGCACAATAGAGACTGTGCTATAGAGAGTGCGCTATAGAGACTGTGCTATAGAGACTGCGCTATAGAGACTGTACTATAGAGACTGCACTATAGAGACTGTATTATAGAGACTGCACTATAGAGAGTGTACTATAGAGGCTGTATTATAGAGACTGCACTATAGAGAGTGTACTATAGAGGCTGTATTATAGAGACTGCACTATAGAGACTGTACTATAGAGACTGCACTATAGAGAGTGTACTATAGAGGCTGTATTATAGAGACTGCACTATAGAGAGTGTACTATAGAGGCTGTATTATAGAGACTGCACTATAGAGGCTGCATTATAGAGACTGTACTATAGACAGTGCGCTATAGAGACTGTGCTATAGAGACTGTACTATAGAGATTGCGCTATAGAGAGTGTGCTATAGAGACTGTACTATAGAGACTGTGCTATAGAGAGTATACTATAGAGACTGCACTATAGAGACTGTACTATAGAGAGTGCGCTATAGAGAGTGTACTATAGAGACTGCACTATAGAGACTGCGCTATAGAGACTGTGCTATAGAGACTGCGCTATAGAGACTGTGCTATAGAGAGTGCGCTATAGAGAGTGTACTATAGAGACTGTACTATAGAGACTGCACTATAGAGACTGCACAATAGAGACTGTGCTATAGAGACTGCACTATAGAGACTGTGCTATAGAGAGTGCGCTATAGAGACTGTGCTATAGAGAGTGCGCTATAGAGACTGCGCTATAGAGACTGTGCTATAGAGAGTGCGCTATAAAGAGTGTACTATAGAGACTGTACTATAGAGAGTGCGCTATAGAGACTGCACAATAGAGACTGTGCTATAGAGAGTGCGCTATAGAGACTGTGCTATAGAGACTGCGCTATAGAGACTGTGCTATAGAGACTGTATTATAGAGACTGCGCTATAGAGAGTGTACTATAGAGTCTGTACTATAGAGACTGCGCTATAGAGAGACTGCGCTATAGAGAGTGTATTATAGAGACTGCGCTATAGAGAGTGTACTATAGAGACTGCACTATAGAGACTGCGCTATAGAGAGACTGCGCTATAGAGACTGTACTATAGAGACTGCGCTATAGAGACTGTGCTATAGAGAGTGCGCTATAGAGAGTGCACTATAGAGAGTGCGCTATAGAGAGACTGCGCTATAGAGACTGTACTATAGAGAGTGCGCTATAGAGACTGTGCTATAGAGAGTGCACTATAGAGACTGCGCTATAGAGACTGTACTATAGAGAGTGCGCTATAGAGAGTGTACTATAGAGACTGTACTATAGAGAGTGCGCTATAGAGACTGTGCTATAGAGAGTGCACTATAGAGACTGCGCTATAGAGACTGTATTATAGAGAGTGCGCTATAGAGAGTGTACTATAGAGACTGTGCTATAGAGAGTGCACTATAGAGACTGTGCTATAGAGACTGTGCTATAGAGAGTGTACTATAGAGACTGCGCTATAGAGACTGTATTATAGAGAGTGCGCTATAGAGACTGTACTATAGAGACTGCGCTATAGAGAGTTGCGCTATAGAGACTGTATTATAGAGAGTGCGCTATAGAGAGTATACTATAGAGAGTGTACTATAGAGACTGTGCTATAGAGACTGCGCTATAGAGACTGTATTATAGAGAGTGCGCTATAGAGACTGTACTATAGAGACTGCGCTATAGAGAGTTGCGCTATAGAGACTGTATTATAGAGAGTGCGCTATAGAGAGTATACTATAGAGAGTGTACTATAGAGACTGCGCTATAGAGACTGCGCTATAGAGACTGTATTATAGAGAGTGCGCTATAGAGATTGTACTATAGAGACTGTACTATAGAGAGTGCGCTATAGAGAGACTGCGCTATAGAGACTGTACTATAGAGAGTGCGCTATAGAGAGTATACTATAGAGAGTGTACTATAGAGACTGTACTATAGAGACTGCGCTATAGAGACTGTACTATAGAGAGTGCGCTATAGAGAGTATACTATAGAGAGTGTACTATAGAGACTGTATTATAGAGACTGTACTATAGAAACTGTACTATAGAGACTGTATTATAGAGAGTGTACTATAGAGACTGCACTATAGAGACTGCGCTATAGAGACTGTACTATAGAGACTGTACTATAGAGACTGTATTATAGAGACTGCACTATAGAGACTGCGCTATAGAGAGTGTACTATAGAGACTGTACTATAGAGAGCGTACTATAGAGACTGCGCTATAGAGACTGCACTATAGAGACTGTACTATAGAGACTGTACTATAGAGACTGTATTATAGAGACTGCACTATAGAGACTGCGCTATAGAGAGTGTACTATAGAGACTGTACTATAGAGAGCGTACTATAGAGACTGCGCTATAGAGACTGCACTATAGAGACTGTACTATAGAGACTGCGCTATAGAGACTGTACTATAGAGACTGTATTATAGAGAGTGCGCTATAGAGAGTGTACTATAGAGACTGTACTATAGAGAGCGTACTATAGAGACTGCGCTATAGAGACTGCACTATAGAGACTGTATTATAGAGACTGCGCTATAGAGACTGTACTATAGAGACTGTATTATAGAGAGTGCGCTATAGAGATTGTACTATAGAGACTGTATTATAGAGACTGCGCTATAGAGACTGTACTATAGAGACTGTATTATAGAGAGTGCGCTATAGAGATTGTACTATAGAGAGTGCACTATAGAGACTGCACTATAGAGACTGTACTATAGAGACTGTACTATAGAGACTGTATTATAGAGAGTGCGCTATAGAGATTGTACTATAGAGACTGTATTATAGAGACTGCGCTATAGAGACTGTACTATAGAGACTGTATTATAGAGAGTGCGCTATAGAGATTGTACTATAGAGAGTGCACTATAGAGACTGTACTATAGAGACTGTATTATAGAGACTGTATTATAGAGACTGCGCTATAGAGACTGTACTATAGAGAGTGCACTATAGAGACTGTATTATAGAGACTGTACTATAGAGACTGCACTACACTATGCAACACAAACCACCGCAACACAAATGGTATGTAAAGGTTTTATCTTATTTAATCATAATGCATAAAGTGGTAATGTTAAATAGATAAATCTGATCATAAATAAGATTAGGATTATAGATTATAGGATTATAAAATATAGAATAAGATTATAAAATGTGTCTTGAGTTTTCTGTCTAACTGTGTTTGTATAATTTATTTAATTTGTTAAATTTAGCAGTAACATTATTAATAATGTGGAAAAATCATGTCAAGTTTCATAATAAATATTTTGAATGTTTTAAACAAAACATTTTTAGCTTTAATTAACGTCACACTACCAGTTTTTAAAGACAATAAAGCTCACAGGGACATCTACTGTACATACCTTCACACTACACAATAAAAAAAATAAATAGATAGATAAATAGATAAATAATAGATGATTGTAAATTAGTAAAATATTATATTTGTTGTTTTAATGGAATACTGGATATTAACAGATTATATTAAATATAAAAACAAATTAATCCTCACCATTTCAAGAGAGAAGAAATAGGCATAAATACATTATTTCATTACTAAAACATAATTCTGATGGATGATGGAGTCTTGTTTTGTAAAGACTACATATCCCATAATTCCAGGAAAGCTGTGTCTCGTGATCACTTCCGGTTTCGCCCTGACTCTACACTACTCAAAAATGATTTATAAATCTCAAAATATAATTAAAATAAAACTTCTGAGAAGAGTTTGAACAGGAAATAAAGCTGAATAGCGCTGTGACATGTCGGCTTTGTTTCTGATTATTATGTATGTTTATGAGTGCTGTTCTTTCGTGTCTATTCTGATATTTACGGTAAAGCTCCCAGGTTCATGAACTTCGCTCTGTGTGTTTATGAGCTGTGGAGAATTTGTTCCTTTGAGTTTTTTTATGTTTGATGAACTTGTGAAATGGCGAATGAGAAGATGGTGCAGTTTAATCTGACTTTATGGAGAATCTGTAACTTTATAATGTCGGGGTTTTTCTCTTTAGCTGCTTATGTGCAGGCAAGTGGACTTTAACTTCACATTAACTATATAGAAGTTCTCTCTCTCTCTCTCTCTCTCATACACTCTCTCTCTCTCTCTCTCTCTCTCTCATACACACACACACACACACACACTCTCCCTCTCTCTCATACACACACACACACACACTCTCTCCCTCTCTCTCTCATACACACACACACACACACACATACTCTCTCTCTCTCTCTCTCTCTCTCTCACACACACTCTCTCTCTCTCTCTCTCTCTCTCTCACACACACACACACTCTCTCCCTCTCTCTCATACACACACACACACACTCTCTCTCTCTCTCTCTCTCTCTCTCTCTCTCATACACACACTCTCTCTCTCTCTCTCTCTCTCTCTCACACACACACTCTCTCACTCTCTCTCTCTCTCTCTTTCATTCACACACACACACACACACAGTCTCTCTTTTACTCACTTTCTCACTCTCTCTCTCTCTCTCTCTCTCAGTTCAGTTCATCAGTACTTTATTGGCCTGAATGTTATAAATCACATTGTTGCCAAAGCAAATAGTGCAAGTAGATCAAACCAAAATTTATACAAAAAAAGAAAAAACATATATACACACATTTAAACATTACAAACATCATAAACAGGAACAGTAAAATATATATATATATATAGTGTGTGTGTGTGTGTGTGTGTATATATACATATATATATATATATATATATATATATATATATATATATAGAGAGAGAGAGAGAGAGAGAGAGAGATATATATATCTCTCTCTCTCTCTCTCTCTCTCTCTCTCTCTCTCACACACACACACACACACACACACACACACACACACACACACACACACACATAGTATTTACAGAGTTTAGAGCAAGACTGATGACAAACTGATCTTTAATGTTTTTATGCATAAATCTGAATAAAGTTATAAAATTCCTTAATTCCTTTCGTGTTCTTCACTCCTGTGAACAAATATGTCTAAAATTTGATGAAAAAACAAGATTTATTAACATCGTTTTTGAGCGCTTTTTAAAAACAATTCCTTTATTTGGGATGGATTGATTGATTGAGTCTCCCAGTTTTTCCCTCTTTTTATTAAATTACAGAAACAGACACTAAAAGCAGGGATTGTGCACTGCTGAATTAAAATAAAGAGCAACTTATCTAATGTTGTTATATCCTCATAGCTTTTGGCCAGTGAGTCACAGCAAACACTTATAGACCTATAATCCAGACTCGTACTCCAGGGTGACAAATCTATCAAAACTCCTCAATGCTTTAACTTGTATAAGAGTTTCAGATTATTTTTTTCTTATCCATGCACATGAGCGTGACCTGGTGTTTTTTTCCTGCAGATAAACGACCCAGACGCCGGCCTGTGGATGGTAAAGTTATTCAACCTTCATAATTATTTAAGCTGCAAGGCAGTGTGTGTAGTGTGAGGAACACAGCCGTGTAATACTGTTTATAACACTCCCTCCTCGACTTCCCCTCACTGCTCTCTAGCACAGTAATGTTAATCTACAAGTTGTGCTGTGATTTACATCTTATAGACCTACTACACCCCGCATTCCCATCTGTCCTTTTACATCCCTCATTTTCACCAGGGGTTAATGGCTCGTCCCATCGACAGTTCTTTTCTTTTAGGGCCACGATTTGGTGCAGTCCTTGGATTTTGGTCCAGGTTCAGTTCAGCCTTTTTTTTGGCCCACAGTTCAGTTCTGTCTGTGGATTTTGGGTCTGTTAAATCTTTGGTTATTGGACCATGGTCTGGTTCAGTCCTTGGCCTTTGAATGGTTCAAAGGAAGTGTGGTTTGGTCCTCAGGTTTTGGGGCCTCAGTTTGGTTTACTCATCAGGTTTTTGGACCTCAGGTTTTGGGGCCTCAGTTTGGTTTGGTCCGCAGTTTGGTTTGGTCTTCAGTTTGGTTTGGTCTTCAGGTTTTTGGCCATGGTTGGTTCATTTCATTCGTTGGGTTTTGGGCCAGGATAAGGATGTATTTTAAAAGAGCTTTAGAGTCGAGGCGTTTTTATTTTTATCTGTTCTGCATTAAAGCATGAGAAATCCTTCCTTAATAATTGATATAGGGAGAGGAGGAAATAAAGTACAAATGATCTAAACCGGTTTCTCCATTAACTTCATGAGTGGAAAACAATCGTCATGCAGTATCACTGTAAATCTGTATAAATTATTATTACAGTGTAGCGTCTGTGATTTCTCTCTTCACATGTGATATTTGTGGTGTAGGTCAGCTACGCTATTCCTGCAGGCCTCTGCTTTTTAATCAGCTATCGGCCACAAATAACAGGTAACCATAATTATCTGTTTGTTTAAAAGGGACGTTATGATTAGAGCCATTAGCATGAGTCCTAAAGAGAAGCTGACCCCTGGTGTGATTTCCGCTGTTTATTTGCAGAGACACTGGCATGGAGGAGAGTCGCTGATCTGCATGTGATGATGGCGACGGCGTTCGGTGCTCTGCTGGGCTGGAGTCTGTATAAACACGGGGTCACACACATCTTCCACCAGGAGGAGGGCAGGTATTAACACACCTGGTGCTCCAGAAACCTCATAACTCCACAAACTCCACTCAGCATCCAGAATTTGATTCATTTGTCTGGAAGAATTTTCATTTTTACTCATTTTATTTTTTATTTTCGTTTTATTTTATTTTTTAAGTAGCCATATAGTACATCATTCATATAAGTGATTTCACATTTCATTATAAAACCACAGTGTAGAGATCATTTTATATCAGAACATTCTTTCCTGCTGTTCTCAGAGAGTTTAGTGGCCTGATGCTGATGGTGATATGGCTGCTCATGTGTCGACACTCGGGACGGTAAAAAACTCACACACACTCGCACACACTCATTCCTCTGACACAGAGCCAGTCTGAGATCCAGCAGTGCCAATATATATTTTTATTATCATTTATTTTGAATAAGGTTTTTTTTTAACCCAACTTTAAAGGATGCCAGTAATTCTGGAGCTGATCGTTAAAATAATAATTGTGAAGGAAGGGAAGGAAGGAAGGAAGGAAAAGAAGGACAAGAAGGAGGGAAGGAAGGAAGGAAAATAAGGAAGGAAAGGAAGGAAGGAAAATAAGGAAGGAAGGAAGGAAGGAAAAAGAAAGACAACAAGAAAACAGTGTAGAACAGAAAAAGAAAAAGTTTAAGAAAGCAAAAAGGAAATAAGAGAGAAAAGAAGGAGAATGAGAGAAAGAAAAAAAAAACATAAGAAATATAGGAAGAAGGTGAAAAACTGAAAAAGTATTTTGATAGTGCTCTGAGATGTTGGGACCGGAGTGTGAGCATTACGAGTGTGTGTTACTGATGATCGTTGCTGACCCGGTTCTGTTCTTCCTGCACAGCGGTGCTGTTGGAGCTCTGAGACTGTGCACAGCCGTGGCCATCACCGCCTTCCCCATCATCACCTGGATCTATTACTACATCCACAAAGAGCTGAGAGCCGACTGGCCGTCACACTGCACCTCCACGCTGTAACACAACCGCACTGATTCCCACACTGTTCAGCACCAAACCCTGAGCACACACTGACACACTGTTTACTGAGCGGCCAGCTTCCCCCGTCACGCGTCCGCAGTGAAGCTGGGAAGGAAATGATGGTGTATGCTGAAGGAAATGAAGATTATATATTTTGTTAAACAAGCAAATAAAACAAAACCCCTTTTCTATCTTTACCTGACCTGAGTTTTTTATTAAATCTGACATTCTCTAATAGAATTGGTCATTGTATTGCTGCATAAGGTTTTTTGTTTGTTTGTTTATTTTTGCATATCTCACCTCTAGGTGGTGTAATGACACTACATTATAGATAATATACGCTATACTACACTACTGTTTACTGTATAATATCTACATTATCTCCATATAGTGTATGTGTATAGGAATAATAAACACAAAATAAACACAGCCCGTGTAGTGCACTTGTGTAGGGAAAATAAACACAGCCCGTGTAGTGCACTTGTGTAGTGAAAATAAACACAGCCCGTGTAGTGCACTTGTGTAGTGAAAATGAACACAGCCTGTGTAGTGCGCTTGTGTAGGGAAAATGAACACAGCTTGTGTAGTGCACTTGTGTATTGAAAATGAACACAGCTCGTGTAGTGCACTTGTGTGTTGAAAATAAACACAGCCCATGTAGTGCACTTGTGTAGTGCACTTGTGTAGGGAAAATAAACACAGCCTGTGTAGTGCACTTGTGTAGGGAAAATAAACACAGCCCATGTAGTGCACTTGTGTAGTGCACTTGTGTGTTGAAAATAAACACAGCCCGTGTAGTGCACTTGTGTAGTGCACTTGTGTGTTGAAAATAAACACAGCCCATGTAGTGCACTTGTGTATTGAAAATGAACACAGCCCGTGTAGTGCACTTGTGTAGGGAGAAGAATTAGCGCACCAGGTAGTGAACTTGTACAGAAATACTTATTTAATCTCGTTAGAAGTCAGATTTAAACAGCTACAGGAAAATAAAGTGTCATGTTTGTAATTTAACTTTACTTTCTGATATTTTAAAGCTTGTAAAATTACTCAGTGTCAAAGTGTGTGTGTGTGTGTGTGTGTGTGTGTGTGTGTGTGTGTGTGTGTGTGTGTGTGGTTTTAATCAGGCAGTATTATCGAACACCACACATGGGGTCCTTCTGAATCGCAGTTTTCAACATGGCGGCCTCCATCGCGAAGCTGTTAGCGCCTTGGACTCCCCGGTAAATAAAACATTATTCCTGTTCTGTAGGTTTTTACATCTCATGTTATTATTAAAACAGATTATTCGCGCGTCTACAGGGGTTGTGCAGTGCTAAATAACGCGTTTATTTTATTTATAAGTGAACATTTAAGAAACACGTCATAACCTCTGACGTCCTCGCAGCTCACACAAACTGCACGTGATGTTACAATCATATTTATTATAATAATAATAATAATAATAATAATAATAAAGCAGTGGATTTGAATATGAAGATACTGAGAAATGAAAAGACTAGATTATTTCAGATTATTCCAGACATTGTGTCATACAGTGAATGCAGATCTTTTATTAAACATGTGTGGTTAAAGCTTGTTTGTATTTATTAGACCTGGACAAATCTGGAAATGCCCTGCTATACATATATATATATATATATATATATATATATATATATATATATATATGCGTGTGTGTGTGTGTGTGTGTCACGGTTAGCATGCCATGATGTATCAAAACTAGTTAAAAAACAAAACACAAACATGCATACAATGTTTAATGTTTAATTGAGATACTTTGCAGATAATTTTCAGTAAATCCTTCATATTGTTGCAGTGCTCATTTGCATACTGCAGCCTTGTGTGATATAGTTGTTGTAATATAGTATTTCTGTGTGTCCTGTTCAGGTTGTGTCCGGTTCGGTGGACTCGGTATAACCCGTACTACCTAGAACCTGAGCCTCGTAAGGAAGTCTACTCCATCCCCGAGTCAGAGCTCAGCCCTGAGCAGAAGGAGGAAAAGGAGCTGAAAACTCTGAGACCCATCAAAGCAGCCAAGTCCAGCGCCACCAGCTCGCCGTTCGATGATCCAATGATCAGGTCGTCACTCGCGTATGACTTTACTCTGCTTCATTAAACTGCTTCCGGTTCTGATTTGGGTTCTAATATCAGTTCTTGTTGCTCAACAGCAAGTTCGTCAACACGATCATGCAAGATGGCAACAAGGTCCTGGCACGAGGAATCATGACACAGGTACGTGACTGGACTAGAAGTTTCTACTCATTAAATACATCAAGGAAGGGTTTTTTTCTGAACAGATAGCTCTTTCATGTGTCTTTCCTCCTCAGACTCTGGAGATGATCAAGAGGAGGCAGGTGGAGAAGTACCACCGCGCTCCGACAGCCGAGAAGGAGACGATCGAGTGTAACCCGTACGCCATCTTCCACCAGGCCATAGAGAACTGCAAACCCATCATCGGCCTGGCCAGCATTCAGAAAGGAGGCAGGAACTACCAGGTGGGTCAAAAACATTAATCTGCTCAACATTTAACCTTTAACAGTGATCAGTAATGTTTAAACTGCACCGTGCTATGTTTTAGAAATGGCTATGTGAGCTTCAGTTTTCAAAATGTTCCTGTAATTCCATTTTGAGCCAAAGAGTCGCTTAGAGAAATCATCAAGGAGTCCCTTAGAGAATTCTTCAGGAGTCATTCAGGGAGTCGCTTAGAGAATTCTTCAGGAGTCATTCAGGGAGTCGCTTAGAGAATTCATCAGGAGTCATTCAAGTTTCAAGTGGAGTTTATTGTCATTTCAGCCATATACAAGTACATAGTGAAACGAAACAACGTTTCTCCAGGACCAAGTTTCTCAGGGAGTCGCTTAGAGAATTCGTCAGGAGTCATTCAGGGAGTCGCTTAGAGAAATCGTCAGGAGTCATTCAGGGAGTCGATTAGAGAATTCTTCAGGAGTCATTCAGGGAGTCGCTTAGAGAAATCGTCAGGAGTCATTCAGGGAGTCGCTTAGAGAAATCGTCAGGAGTCATACAGGGAGTCGCTTAGAGAATTCGTCAGGAGTCATTCAGGGAGTCGCTTAGAGAATTCGTCAGGAGTCATTCAGGGAGTCGCTTAGAGAATTCGTCAGGAGTCATTCAGGGAGTCGTTTAGAGAATTCATTAGGAGTCATTCAGGGAGTCAATTAGAGAAATCGTCAGGAGTCATTCAGGGAGTCGCTTAGAGAATTCATTAGGAGTCATTCAGGGAGTCGATTAGAGAATTCATCCTGGAGTCATTCAGGGAGTCACTTAGAGAATTCATCAGGAGTCATTCAGGGAGTCGCTTAGAGAATTCGTCAGGAGTCATTCAGGGAGTCGCTTAGAGAATTCATTAGGAGTCATTCAGGGAGTCGATTAGAGAATTCGTCAGGAGTCATTCAGGGAGTCACTTAGAGAATTCATCAGGAGTCATTCAGGGAGTTGCTTAGAGAATTCGTCAGGAGTCATTCAGGGAGTCGCTTAGAGAATTCGTCAGGAGTCATTCAGGGAGTCGCTTAGAGAAATCATTGGGAGTTGCTCTGAGAGATAATCAAGAAGTCACTTAGAGATCATCAGGAGTTATTTAAGAGAATCACTTAGAGAGATCATCGGGATTCACTCAGAGATCATTGCGAGTTGTTCAGAGAGTTGTTCTAGGACTTGTTAATTGTTCTATGATTTCAAGAGGTTACTTGGTTATTAAATAATTTTGGATCTATGCTCTAACACCACCATCCACCACCACCATCTCCCAGGTTCCTGTTCCTCTAACGGATAAGCGTCGCCGTTTCCTGGCCATGAAATGGATGATCACAGAGTGCAGAGACAACAAACACCGGCGCACGCACATGTACGAGAAACTCTCGCAGGAGCTCCTCGCTGCTTTCAACAACGAGGGGAACGTCATTAAACGCAAACACGACTTGCACAAGATGGCTGAAGCCAACCGGGCGTATGCACACTACCGCTGGTGGTAACAAGGGAACAGCTTTCAGGGTCCTCCTCCTCACACACCCTGCGTTTCAGTAGTGTTTAGGACAGGATTGGAACACAGCCTTGGACTCGTTATGTTGTGTTTCTACAGTTCCACAGGAGCATCAGAACCTGTGTGATCTAAAATCTTAAATAAACCGGATACACAATACAAACGTGTTTGGACTCCACAAGATTTAATCTGCGACTCCTCAGTCATTCTGATGCTTGTTTAATGTAATAATGTAAACCTAAATATATGAAAGTGTAATGTGTGTTTTTTTTCTATTATAACAGTTAATAAATTAAAATTAAAAACCTTTTCTTTGGTCTTTTTTTCCCCTGGTGAGAAGAAGAGTTTCACACAAGGCAATAAAATTAACTGAATTCTGCTTTTGGAAATCTAAGCACTAAAAAACCTGACTAAAGGTTTTAAAGAAACATTTTTAATCACATCCTTTCAGTAATTTGTACAGCACTTTTAGCAAAAAAATTGTCACACAAGCAGCTTTAAAGAAATCTGGGTCTCATTCCTTAATGACGAGCTGAAGGTGACGTTGATATGGACAAAATTTTATGAAGATACAGGAACTGAGACTCAATAAGATTTTTTAAAATGCTATTTTATAGTCTCTGAGAAACAAAAAAAAAATGAATGCCAAGCTTTTCTTCCATGCAAATCAGAAACTTCAAGTTTGTGTAGATTTTTATTGGAGTTTAAAGGCAAATCTTACAACTTTGGTAAACAAAATGTCAAAGTTTCACACCACAACAATCATCTAACCGTTATGGTTACGGTTTATGAGATCACCATATTGTATTTCAATAGAGATTCCTTCTTTTCTCATTGTTTTATTCAGACTGAGAAGCACATGATGTTGTGACGGTGCGATGTTGCTCCAAATTTGTCCAGAACTCAGTACAGGACAAACTTTATCTGATGGAGCCTACACAGGCAGCCTCCTCACAAACACATCAGTGTAGAAGAGTTGAAAATCCAATATTTTGGGTAAAAAGATCAGACTGGTCTGTATTTCCTGTATAAATAACTTATTTTAATGTCATCACAATAACTTATAAAAGCTTCTTTTTCTTTCAATCCTTTGAAAAGGAATATGATACGGAGTCGCTGCGTTAGCACCGTGCTGGAGATCCTATTCAACTCCCAAGTTTAAAGCATAATAATCAGAAAATCATCTCTGCTTTGGTCTTATTGCTGCTAAATAATAAGCTCTCAATATAAGCGTTGTAGTCAAGTAACTTACTGTCAAGTCCAAGTCAAGTATAAAGCAATAGTCATGAGTCCTAAGGCTGCTACTCAAAAGTACAAAATCCCTAGTTTGCTACTCACATCAAGTCCAAAGTGCCTAGGCTGCTGCTCGAAAGTCAGGTCCAAGTCAATACGCTGTTAATCAAATTGAGTTCAAAGTCCCAAGACTATTATTCAAAAGTCAAGTCCATGTCAAGCCCCCTAGTTTGCTACTCGAATCAAGTCTAAGTCATGGCCAAAGTCTCTCGGCTGCTACTTAAACCGAGTTGAATTCCCTAGACTACTACTCAAATCGAGTCCAAGTCAATTCCAAAGTCCTGATGCTTCTACTCAAATCGAGTCCAAGTCAAATCCAAAGTCCTGATGCTTCTACTCAAATCGAGTCCAAGTCAAATCCAAAGTCCTGACGCTTCTACTCAAATCGAGTCCAAACTCCAAGTCAAGTTACGAGTGATAGAAAGTCCAGAACTCGAGTATGACATCACTGAGACACACTGCATATCCTTTATGCTTCAAGTCAGGTTTTACTCACAGCCACATGATGATGACTTTATGCAAATTGACATTTTTATCAATTCATCTTTAGATCCCTAGAGAACAAGACACACTGATTTTCAGGCCCAGTCCCCACTCATGTCATTCATCATCCTAAAATCACTCTACTGAAGCCTGTAGACTTTCACACTCTTCCACTCTTCCACTCCCATGCTAATCAACACTCAGCGTGATGTACCTGAGTTTAGAGGTTTGGAACGAAGCCCAGAAATGAACTCGTAGAAGGCGCTTGTTCATTTCTTGTGTCTTTACCCATGAAGAATAAACAAGTCCAGTCTTAACACACGTTTCTAAATGGCCTGGAGGAATGAACAGCGTTCTCGCTGCTGATTGGTCGAGACGTCAGGCAGTCAGTCGTGCAGTTCACTGTAGTAGTACTTCTGAGCCGCTTCGCTGAGGCTCCAGTCTCCGGCGCGGAACTCGAGGATTTCGAGCAGGAGGAGGCGTGCGAGCGAGCTGAGGCCGTGCTGCAGCAGGAAGCCGTCGCGCAGCAGGAAGAAGAGCTCGTCCATGCGCTCTGCGTTCGCCTTCTCCAGCTGATCACCGATACGATGCAGCTGCAGCACCAGGCAGTCCACCTGATTCACAATATAACAATTGCAGATTTCTTAATCACGGTACATCATCACACACTCAATTCGAACAGGAAGTGTTAAAATGTTGCTGACTGGAAGGATGACGGGTGAAGCAGAGGATTGTGGGTAAACAGACCTCCTCTTCGTTTTTGAGTGCGTCTGGTTGGGCGAGTCTCATCAGACAGTCGTACACCGGGTGAACCAGCGCCATCATCGGCATGTTGTTCACCTACACAACACACACACACGCACACACACGCACACGCACGCACGCACACACACACACGCACACACACGCACACACACACACGCACACACGCACGCACACACACGCACGCTTAGCACGTAACAGACATGACCTTGTTTAGTAAACAAATACATTTTTTTAAATGATTAAAATAAAACGTGCGCTTCACCTTGAGGTAATCGAAGATGTTACAGATGAAGGAGACGTAACACACCCACTCCTGTGTGGATCTCTTCCTCATCTCCTCTCGGCTCTTGAACTCCTGTTGCAGCCGGTTCAAGAGGTGACGACGAAACACGCTGCTGTTGATCTGCTTCAACTCCGCCTGCAGGGGGCGCGATGATGACGGCAACGCGCCACATACGTCACAAAATAACACCTCCTACTAGGTACTACTACTACTACTACTACTAAATTTTGCGATTATGACGTAGACATTAACAACACAATCCAACTCTATTTTGCGTATGGAAATTTGTACCTATTAATAAAGACCATGTGGATGGAACTACGCAGATGATCTTTATGCCATCTTTAACACTCACTGATCATCATTTTATACTTTTTTACTTCATTTCGCACTATTCTGAGTGGAATTAACACGTTTACCTGGACGATCGTGTAACACATGCGTCCGGCCTCTTTGCTGAACACCTGATCCTTCAACGACTGGTCCACAATGACGTTACACACCGTCTCCAAATCCACCAAACCTGGATCTGACAGACAATAATATAAATAAACCGTCATGATAATATTGTAAAAACTATTTTAATTTGCCTTAACTGGGTGTTAGCTACATCAGCGAGGTCCATTAGCTAGGCTGGGTTCTGTAGCACTAACCTTTAAGAGCTGTTTTAAGCAGTTTCTGTGTCTCTGGGTCGAAGGAATGGATCTTGTAATCTTCTTTGGACGAGTCCTCCATTGTGTTCAGTGTCTGAGCACTGCACACACACACACACTTAAAATACAAAACATAAAACAATAACAAACCATCACTTCAAGTGCACTATAGCTGTGTTTGTAAACGTATGGCGATAGTAAGCTATAATTATCTATAATAAAGCTATGGGATATACTGTGTTCTTTAAAGATCCATAGTGATCTGTAGCCATGTAAAGAAAAAACATTTATAATGTCTTATAGTGATGTATGCTGATCTATATTGACATACATTGATCCATAGTAATATATAGTGATCTATATTGATGTACAATGGCATTCTGTGATATACAGTGATCTATAGGGATGTCAGGTGATCAGTAGGGATATACTGCGTCCTATAGTGATGTATGGTGATCTACAGCGATGTTCAGTATTCTATAGTTATGTATAGTGATGTATATTGATGCATATTAATTCATAGTAATATATAGTGATCTATAGTGAGGTACAGTGTTCCATAGTGATCTATACTGATGTACAGTTTTCTGTAGTGATATACAATGATATACAGTGATCTATATTGATGTACAGTAATCTATACCAATATACAGTGATCTATAGAGATCTATACCAATGTACAATGATGTACAGTGATCTATAGTGATGTACAGTGATGTATACCGATGTACAGAGACCTATAGTGATGTACACTGATCTATAGTGATCTATAACAATGTGCAGTGATCTATAGTGATCTATAGTTATGCACGATGATCTATACCGATGTACAGTGATCTAAAGTGATCTATACCAACATGCAGTAATCTGTAGTGATCTATAACAATGTGCACTGATCTATAGTGATCTATAGTTATACACGATGATCTATACCGATGTACAGTGATCTAAAGCGATCTATACCAACGCACAGTGATCTATAACAATGTGCAGTGATCTATAGTGATGTGCAGTGATCTATAGTGATCTATACCCATGTGCAGTGATCTATAGTTATGCATGATGATCTACACCGACATACAGTGATCTGTAGTGATCTATAACAATGTGCAGTGATCTATAGTGATGTGCAGTGATCTATAGTGATCTATACCCATGTGCAGTGATCTATAGTGATCTATAGTTATGCACGATGGTCTACACCGACATACAGTGATCTATAGTGATCTATAACAATGTGCAGTGATCTATAATGATGTGCAGTGATCTAAAGTGATCTATACCCATGTGCAGTGATCTATATTAGTGTTCTGTAATGTATAGTACAGTTCTATCACTAGACATTCATATGCATTTGTGTACAGTACAGTGATCTTTACCGACGTAGCGATCTATAGTATTGTGGGTGTGGAATATTTACCAACTACAGATGAACCACTGTTGGACTGATATACCAGTCACACAGTGCACAACGTTTTTAAAAAGCCCAAAGAGTAAACGATAAAGTCACTAAAAACGTTACATTCAGCTCCAGAGTGAAACAGTGATATCAGATTTCATACCGGGAATTTATCACTCTGTTTCAGTGTTAGTGCAGAATCTTAGTGGCGTTTGTGCTGCAATCATCAACTGTGTGTGTGTGTGTGTGTGTGTGTGTGAGGGATAAAGCAGGAGATTTGACCAGCTAATGCCGAAACCAGGAGGCGAGAAAACGATCACAAAATACAGTTTAATATGGAGGTGCGTTCACTAACCCAGTCATTTAAAGCAGAGGTGCGTTCACTAATCCAGTCGTTTAACACAGGGGTGTGTTCACTAACCCAGTCGTTTAACACTGAGGTGCGTTCACTAACCCAGTCATTTAAAGCAGAGGTGTGTTCACTAACCCAGTCATTTAAAGCAGAGGTGTGTTCACTAACCCAGTCATTTAAAGCAGAGGTGTGTTCACTAACCCAGTCATTTAAAGCAGAGGTGTGTTCACTAACCCAGTCGTTTAACACTGAGGTGCGTTCACTAACCCAGTCATTTAACGCAGAGGTGCGTTCACTAACCCAGTCGTTTAACACTGAGGTGCGTTCACTAACCCAGTCGTTTAACACAGGGGTGTGTTCACTAACCCAGTCGTTTAACACAGGGGTGTGTTCACTAACCCAGTCGTTTAACACTGAGGTGCGTTCACTAACCCAGTCGTTTAACACTGAGGTGCGTTCTATAACCCAGTCGTTTAACACAGGGGTGTGTTCACTAACCCAGTCATTTAAAGCAGAGGTGCGTTCACTAACCCAGTCGTTTAACACTGAGGTGTGTTCACTAACCCAGTCATTTAAAGCAGAGGTGTGTTCACTAACCCAGTCGTTTAAAGCAAGGGTGCGTTTACTAACCCGGTCATTTAACGCAGGGGTGCGTTCACTAACCCAGTCATTTAACACAGAAATGTATTTACTAACCCAGTTATTTAACAAAGAGGTGCGTTCACTAACCCAGTCATTTAACACAGGGGTGTGTTCACTAATCCAGTTAATCATTTACAAAGGTGTGTCTCGTAAACACAATACACAGTGAGTAATACACAGATTTCTCACCCAGTTCGTGTTTTTTTTTTTTTTTTTTTTAATAAATTTTGTAGCCTACAGTGTTGAATTAGGGGACTTTAACTTGTAAGTACTGTCCTAAAATCCAAATCAACTAATGGAAAGTTTAAAAACAAAACTTTCTCTTTACAAACCGCTGAAACAATCTATCAAACACCAAAAACTGGGTAACTGTGTGGGTTTTTTTTAATTGTTTAAAATTCACGCCTATATTTGCATCAGTGTTTCCTTGCCTGAGGTTTTAGACACACAGACACACAATTAAAACACACACACACAAAAAAAACTTACTCAGTCATCAGTAAAAGTGAGACACCATCATCCCCGAGCCCGGACGTTTTGCTTCCTCTCTACCGGATTACTGAGGCTGTGTTCCAATCCGCGCACTTGTGCCCTAACTAGGGTCCCTACTTCCTGTCCGCCATTAATGCCGAGTTCAAAACCGTAACGCTTTAAAGAAAATGGAAATAACAAATAAACAAACAAATCAATAATAATTGATATTTATATAACGCCCAAATTCTAAATGCATAAAATATTAAAGGTCAAAGAAAAAATATTTATCTAAAAGCTTTATTTTCAAGCTTTCGTTAGCAACAAGCTAGCCATCTAGCATTAGTGAATAAGAGTTTATGATGTATTTACTTTCTCAAAACAGTGAAATGTCGAAGGAAGGGTCAGTGTTATAGATTTACTGCGTCCATGTTGAGTGGTTTAAAGTTAATATTACTATAAACACATGTAAAGTAGTGAAGTGATATTATTTTGTTTACTGTTAACCCTCTGAGCGGCCATGTTGTCATGACGTCATACCGTCCTGATAGGAATTGTAATGGTTTTAATGGTTATAATGGGAATTGTATTGGTTTTAATGGAAACTCTAATGGTTCCTGCGGGTCTCTACTGGTAATCTGTTACCTTTATTGGTGGCATGTTATGTCTAGTGGATACCATTAAAGCGATAGTTCACCCAAAAATGAAAATTCTGTCATCAGTCACTCCCCCTCAT
Organism: Pangasianodon hypophthalmus; assembly: GCF_027358585.1. Classification (NCBI taxonomy): domain Eukaryota; kingdom Metazoa; phylum Chordata; class Actinopteri; order Siluriformes; family Pangasiidae; genus Pangasianodon; species Pangasianodon hypophthalmus. The sequence goes on along the minus strand of NC_069738.1, from coordinate 2,137,435 downwards.
GTCGTTCCAAACCCATACGGCTTTCATTCATCTTCAGAACACAAATTAAGATATTTTTAATGAAACCTGGGAGATTTCTGTCCCTTCATTGACAATCCATGCAACCAAAACTTTCAAAAAGTTCATAAAGGCATCGTAAAATAATCCATGTGACTCCAGTGGTTTAATCCCAATTTTATGAAGCGATACGAATGCATTGTGTGCACAAAAAAACTAAAACGAAGTCTTTATTCATAAAATATTTTCATTTTTGAGTAACCTTTCCCTTTAAGGACCAATAATGCTAATGGTTTTAATGGTTAGCTGATGGATTGTAATGGTGTTTGTAGTGGAAACCATTAGAATTTCTGTGATGGTTTTTATTGGTTTTTCTCACTCAGCAGGGATGTTTAAGTATTTATTTAAGTTAATTTAAAAAAAAAAATCTGGATTTAAAACCATCTATAGAGCTTGTGTTAAATAAATAGCAGAGTTGGAAAGAGCGATATTTGAGTGGTCCACTTGATTTATTTTTTAAGTTAATAAAAGGCACAAATTACACAAGTCAAATGTGAGACGTGTTTTTGTTGTTGCTGTTCATTTAGTTTATTAATTTAGATAAATATAATCTGATATCATTCTACTTTTAGGTCTCATAAAGATCAAGAGAGGAAAATTTACATTAAGGCAGAAATAAAGTGCAAAACTCTCATTCATAATATTGATGCACATCACAATTATAACATTAAAACATTTTAAAAAATAATAAAGTACTAATTAATCTCAGTGGCAATTTTTTTGGGAATATTTTTTTTCCTGCTTTAAAATCTATCTTCAACATATTTATAAATTCATCTATATTTGGGTTTATTGTAACTCCACTCTTTATTAAAACTGCAGTGGATTATTATGTACACATTCTATAGCTGAGGAAACACACAGAACTGCATCATCTTTACACGTTTCCAGGACATTTTTTCTTATTTTCCATAGCCTATAGTATTTTTTGTCCATTTCTTGTTACCTCTGCACCATTTATTATGTAAACTGGCACTGCTTTTAGTTGTTCCATACAAATATTTTCATTATTTACCAGAAAATAAGGCGAATATAAGTAGCTAGCTAACGTAGCAGTAAACAGAAAGCACAAATGCCAAACACAGACAATAAAGCAAAATAATTTAGGTTTGGCCCAATATTAATGTTCCTGTTTGTTCATGTATTTACGGTAGGCCTGTTACTCTTTCAGTTACGGTAATTTTACGGTGATGTAACACTACACATCATTAGAAACGTTGTAGCCGTGCTAGCATAAATTAGCATCATAGTAGTGGTGTTGGTTCATCAGAAAGCTCTTGGTAAATTGAGTGATTATTATAAGTTATATAAGGACTTCTTGATAAGGAAAATGATACAGACAATGTGCTGAAGTAACGGGACAAACTTGAAACTAGTCTAGCCAGTGATCTGGAAAGTTCTAGCTAACGTAGCAGTGCACAGAACACAAAAATGCTAAATGGAGACAAGGAGAAAGTTGAATGAAAACACAACTACATGGAGTACACTGGTTTTATTGTTTTGGTAAAAAAAAAGTAATATTTTCTCAAAATATTTCTCACTAAGAAGTAACATGCAGGATTTTTTTTTTTTTTTTTACAGAAGTGAGAGATACATTCAGAAAATGACGCGCAGTGGTTAAGAGGCGAACCGTGTAAACACGGGCCGCTAATCAGTTCTGTTTAACACGTACAACGTTGTCACTGTGGACAGTTTAAATATTTATCACCACTTCCTCTGTGGTGTCTTCAAAGTCAGCATGAGATACATATGTTTGGGTAAAGTGAGCTAGCTAGCTAACATAGTGCGACACGTGTATCATTAATTAGCAAGCTGTTCAGTCATGTGCGTTAGCTCGAAAGTGTAACTGAAGCTATAAGCTGAAAAGCTAGCAAGGAGAAGCGAGTACAGAGCGCTAACAACGACCTACGATGAAGCTAAATCGCCAATGACCAATGAGACCATACAATATTGTGATAAAAAATATAAAATGTAATAAAATTTATGCAATGTTATGATATGATTTATGATTTTATGATCATGATAAAACACTTTTATATCAGCACATGACTAAAGCGTACGTTGATTGTGTGTGTGTGCTTTTGTACACATATATACATATATATATATATATATATATATATACACATATATATATATATATATATGTGTACAAAAGCAATGATAAAAAGTATTTGTGATATGATGATGCGTATCGTAATTACTTTTTTAACATTGAGCTTTAAATGTAGTTGATTGGACAGAAAGATCATTTCTTATATCTTTGTTCTTGTTCATGTTAAATAAAAGACGTAAGTGTATTTCAGGATCGTGGCAGATCAGAGACGCTGCTGAGTTTCATTTCCGGTGAAAATGCTGAAAGATGAGAAGACGTTAAAACAAAACGTGGGCAATAATCATGAAATAAACACTTTAATATCGGCACATGACTGACGTGGGAACCGTGTAGCGTGTGGAATAAACGATAACGATAAAAAAGTGAGAGGTGCGACGATACGATGTTGCGATACTTTTTCCAAATGTATCATCGGTACTTTACTAACATGGAGCAACTTTAAAGGCAGCTGATTGGACGTTAAAATGAACATTCTTATGTCTTCATGTTCCTCATTTAAATAATAATAATAACAATAATATTAATAATAATAATAATAATAAAAAAAACACAACCTTCTTTAACCATCTTTGCTAATACGTAGCTTCAGGATTTATAAACGACTCAGGAAACAAAACGTTAACCCAGTGCACACTTTAATAATAATAATAAAAAAAAAATTAACGAATGACCTAAAACGAGCTAGAATCCACTCACAGCACTTAAATAAATATAAAACCCGTAGGCACTTGTTAGCGTACAGAGATGATCCACGCTGCGGTATAAATATTTGGCGATCACGTTAAACACAAAGTTCACGTTACAGTTTCAGGGTTTGAAGTGTATCTTGTCGATAAAAACGGATATAAAATGATGAGGTACTGTATCTGTGCGTGTAGAGCAAACAAGCGATCTGACCCTCGTATACAGTGCAAACAAAGTCAACGACGTTAAATAGTGCACCTTTAAACCCCGCCCACTCTTACATATTTACACAGCTGACTAGATACGAGATGCGTAGCGATATCGGACGATCTGAACCTAACAGATCTTTAATGTAGACTTCGAACTAGCAAGCACTCGCAAAATAGCTAAATAGAAAGAAGAAGACCAGAAAGTGAGCACGCTAACTAATTAGCAAGCCGGCATCCCCGCAAACAGCAAGAAAAACTAATCGTAGAAATAATCGAGTTGTACTGAAATTTGACATTTGTCAGTATGAAGTAACCTAAGTTCAGTTAGCAGTCAACGTATTTGCTATATATGTGTAAATAAGTGTAATTTCAGTGGTATAAAATCTTTTTCTTTAGTAATTTACCAACATATCTGAGGTAAATGTTGACGTTCCGGATATTTCTGTGTAATTTCTCCGACGTCACTGCACCTTCCTGTTAACCAGCTAGCTAAATCATTAGCCTTGCTTTATAGTAAAGAGTCTTACTACACAAGTTTCCTAGCAACAGTGTTCTCTCAGATGTAACCACTTAAAAACAGTGAGTGTGTTGTCATAGGAACAATTTACAAGTGAACACATGATGAGACGAAAAAAAAAACAAAAAAAAACAGCCGAGTGTGTGTTTTAAGCTAGCGTCCTGAGATCAGTACCAAATGGTCTAAAAATGACAAAACTGCAATATAAAATAAGACGACTAGCACTAATAATCCTGACACACACGTCCTGATCGGCTTCCTGTTTCCTGTAGCAGCTTTTCTCCCTCGTCCTGACGCACCGTTCTGCTCAGCTCCTCCTCCTCAGGTTGGAGATGGTGCTGGTGAAGAACTCGTACCAGAAGAAGGTGAGGCCGGTGGACATGGCCGCCTTTATCAGACTGGGAGAAAGACCCTTAAAGAAGGCGGCTAGTCCTTCCTCTCGAGCGATGCACACTACGCAGTCCAGGAATCCGTGGTACGTCCGGACCTGCACAGAAAACACACGCGTCGAGCGGTGATGAAACCTCGTATCTGTGTTAGCGTAAATTATCGTCATGGTGCTACAAATGCAAGCTAATATATAACGTTCTGAAGTATGGTAACACTAATGGGACAAATATAAAACTACGCTTTACCAGTAGATAGCTCTAAAGCGCTTTATAGAGGCAAACACGATCTCAAACTTTCTGTTAGCCAATCATAGCGGAGATTTACTTTTGCGCAGTAACATAGTTTTGCTAAAATTGATGGCTAATGACGAAAGTGATGACATGCTAACAGACAACAGCACCGTGTTTCGGCGTGACGCGTCTCACCTGTCCGAAGTGCGCTCTGGCCTTCTCGAACCCGCCCACCTGCAGTCTCTTTTTGAACAGGTCGAAGGGGTAGGTGAGGGTTTTACTGATGACTCCGGCCACGCTGCCGCTCACGAGGCTCTGCAGTCCACCTGTAGGGAGCAGGACACGCCTCTTTCACTTTTAATTCACTTTATGCAAAATACTGGTTTCTGATTGGCTGCCATAAGAGCGTTACGTTCTTGTATCACAAAGCCGAGCGAATGTAGATTCAGTTATAAATCAGTGTCTCTAATACAATGTAACTGTGATGGAACAAGTCAAGCTCCACCCCCTTTCACTATATAAAACATAGCTCCACCCCCATCACTATTTAAATCATAGCTCCACCTCTTTCACTAAAAATCACAGCTCCACCCCTGTCACTATATATATCGTAGCTCCACCCCTTTCACTGTATATCGTAGCTCCACCCCTTTCACTGTATATCATAGCTCCACCCCTTTCACTGTATATCGTAGCTCCACCCCCTGTCACTATATATATCGTAGCTCCACCCCTTCCACTGTATATCGTAGCTCCACCCCCTGTCACTATATATATCGTAGCTCCACCCCCGTCACTATATATATCGTAGCTCCACCCCTTTCACTGTATATCGTAGCTCCACCCCCTGTCACTATATATATCGTAGCTCCACCCCTTCCACTGTATATCGTAGCTCCACCCCCTGTCACTATATATATCGTAGCTCCACCCCTTTCACTGTATATCGTAGCTCCACCCCTTCCACTGTATATCGTAGCTCCACCCCCTGTCACTATATATATCGTAGCTCCACCCCTTTCACTGTATATCGTAGCTCCATCCCCGTCACTATATATATCGTAGCTCCACCCCTTTCACTGTATATTGTAGCTCCACCCCTGTCACTATATATATCGTAGCTCCACCCCTTTCACTGTATATCGTAGCCCCACCCCTGTCACTATATAAATCATAGCTCCACCCCCGTCACTATAAAATTGTAGCTCGACCCCCAGTCACACAGGTAACGGATGGTATATATGCTCAGTGACCTTTAGACATCCTGCCGTCGCGCTCCAGCAGCTTCTTGAGGATGTTGTAGCTGAAGAACTGGAGGCCGGCGTAGGGGAACACAGCCACCAGTGTGGGCGTGAGGCCTCTGTAGAAGGTGCGCGCCCCCTCCTGGACGTACATGGTGCTCACAGCGTGACGGAGGCTCCTGTAAACCTGCACACGGGGAGAACACGTCCATGACAACACTGCTTTCAGATTACACATCACTGTGTGTGTGTGTGTGTGTGTGTGTGTGTGTGTGTGTGTGTGGTACCTTGGGTTCTCCCTGAGCAGCGAAGCGTGTGCGGAGTGTGTCGAGTGGCTGGCAGGCCACGGTCGCAGAACATGCAGCCATTCCTCCACACAGGAAGTGAATACCAGCCGCTTGGCTGTTATAGGATGTGCTCTTATGGACGAGCTCAGTGAGCGCCTGGAAACTCGCAAACTGCACACACACACACACACACACACACACACAGAAGAGTAATGAGAAGATTAAAGAGATGAAACTTCACTTAACATAAAGGACGACTTACAATTCAGTGCAAAAGTTTTAAAAAATCAAATATACTAATATAGTTAATATATTAACATACAAATAGTGTATGTTTTTACAGCATATGGCCAAAAGTATGTGCACCCCTGACCATCACACCCATATGTGCTTGTTGAACGTCCCATTCCAGATTTATTCCCCTGTGTTTGCTGTTATAATGAGCTCCACTCTTCTGGGAAGCTTTCCACTAGATGTTGGAGCGTGGCTGTGGGGATTTGTGTTCATTCAGCTACAAGAGCATTAGTGAGATCAGGCGCTGATGTTGGGATGTCGAGGAGGTCTGGGGTTCAGTCGGTGTTCCAGTTCATCCCAAAGGTGTTCAGTGGGGTTGAGGTCAGGGCTCTGAGCAGGACACTCGAGTTCTTCCACTCCAACCTTCACACACCATGTCTTCATGGAGCTCGCTTTGTGCACGGGGGCATTGTCATGCTGGAACAGGTTTGGGCCTCTTAGTTCCACTGAAGGGAAACTGTAATGCTACAGCAACTTTGTGGTAACATTTTGGGGAAGAACCACATATGGGTGTGATGGTCAGGGGTGCACATACTTTTGGCCATATAGTGTATGTTAATGGTAAATTTTAAAAAGAAATCTAATGTTTGCACTCTCCTTTCCGATTGTCATATATATCCTTTAACGATGTGTATTACAGAATTCAAACTCCAGCTTTTTTTCATAATTTTGAACAAGTAGAACTCTATTAGTCTAGTCCTTCTTGTTACTAATTTGTACTCCAGAAATACCCTTTAAATATATTTCAAACAGGGAGGAAGTGATTGAAGGACAACTATATGAGACACCTTGCTGTGACACTGACTCTGATTGGATCAATTCCAGAATCTAATCAATCATTAGATTGATCAGATGATCAATCATTCAACCACTCGCTCGTGAGATATCACTCTAAAGAGAATCTCGGACAGACGCACGGACAACCCGAAACCTCGTCCGCCACCTAGTGGCCACGGACATAAAAACAAACATTCTGCAATGTTGAATTAGCTTTATGTTTTAGATTATTATCCTGTTGCAGGAATCACACACATTTCCCCTTTAACTGCTTGGATTTTTCTTATCTGTAGATGAACTGTAAATTATCCGGAATCAATGGGGAGCGCAAACTTTCGCACTCATCTGTATAGCAGTAATGGATGGAATGGCAGACTAGTGAAAGATGTGTACGTGCTCAGATCGTCACACTTCACTTCACTTCACCTGCACGGCTCCGTAGCAGACGGAGAGCATCTGAGCAGCGACGTGGCCTTTCCAGAACGCAGACATTCCCTCCTCTCCCAGAATGCAACGCCACGCCTGCATCATGCTGCTGTACTTCCCCTCAGGCCTGGAGGAAGAGAGGCGCTCCACCTGCAGCTACACACACACACACACACACACTTTATTAATAACGTTATTTACGCTGCCTAGGTACGTTATATTAAGCTACAATCTGTCCCTAATATGAATACTGACAAATATTGTGATATCACAGATTATTGGCACATAACTCATGAATATTAATGACTATGATCAATATTATGACTTCATATTAATATCCACAGACATTCAGGTTCTCTTCCAAAAAAGCTAATCTAACCCCAATGCAGTCGTGCTGTTACCTGGAAGCGGATCTTGAGCACGTCCAGTGGGCTGATGATGGCGCGGGTCACAAAGCCTGCTAATGATCCGGCCACGGCCGCGTCCTCCGGAGAGAGGGCGGTGCTGCTTGGGTCATACCCCACCATCACGCCTTGACTCGGCCTGATCTCACACACACACACACACACACACACACGAGGGTGAGTGGAGTATTTATGACACAGACACAGATATTTAAGTTTCAACTTTATTTGCCTTCTGCAAAAAATGTCAGTGACAATTGTACACTGAAATGCTTGTAATTTGAAGCTGCAGGTTCAGTCATGATACAGCACCCCGGGAGCAGAGAGGGTTAAGGGCCTTACTCAAGGGCCCAACAGTGGCAGCATGGCAGTGCTGGGGCTTGAACCTCCGACCTTCTGAAGAGTAACCCAGAGCCATAACCGTCGAGCCACCACTGCCCTAAAGCCACCGCTTCCCCGAAGCCAACGCTTCCCTATAACCACCGCTTCTTCCCTACAGCCAACGCTTCCCTAAAGCCACCACTTCCCTATAACCACCGCTTCCCTACAGCCACCGCTTCTTCCCTACGGCCACCGCTTCTTCCCTACGGCCACCGCTTCTTCCCTACGGCCAACGCTTCTTCCCTACGGCCAACGCTTCACTTAAACCACCACTTCTGCACAGCCACCGCTTTCCCGAAGCCACCGCTTCCCTACAGCCAACGCTTCCCTACAGCCAACGCTTCCCTACAGCCACCGCTTCTTCCCTACGGCCAACGCTTCCCTACGGCCAACGCTTCTTCCCTACAGCCAACGCTTCCCTAAAGCCACCACTTCCCTATAACCACCGCTTCCCTACAGCCACCGCTTCTTCCCTACGGCCACCGCTTCTTCCCTACGGCCAACGCTTCTTCCCTACGGCCAACGCTTCACTTAAACCACCACTTCTGCACAGCCACCGCTTCCCCCGCTTTTTGAAATTTCTCTCCTGAAGCTCCGCCATGTTGGAGCACTGCTACCCTAAAACCACCACTTCCGCGAAGCCACCGCGTCCCCAAAGCCACCGCTTCCCTACAACGACTGCTTCCCTATGGCCAACGGTTCCCTAAAGCCACCACTGCACTAAAGCCACCTCTTCTTCCCCACAACCACCGCTTCACCAAAGCCACTGCTTCTCTATGTCCAACGGTTCCCTAAAGCCACCACTGCACTAAAGCCACCACTTCACTGAAGCCACCGCTTCACTACAACGACCGCTTCCCTGAAGCCACCGCTTCACTACAACGACCGCTTCCCTGAAGCCACCGCTTCACTACAACGACCGCTTCCCTGAAGCCACCGCTTCACTACAACGACCGCTTCACTACAACGACCGCTTCCCTGAAGCCACCGCTTCACTACAACGACCGCTTCCCTGAAGCCACCGCTTCACTACAACGACCGCTTCCCTGAAGCCACCGCTTCACTACAACGACCGCTTCCCTGAAGCCACCGCTTCACTACAACGACCGCTTCACTACAACGACTGCTTCTCCACAACCACCGCTTCCCTGAACCCACCACTGCCCCAGCATACTCTGGAATGTGGAGTAGTGTCACCTACATCAAGGACATTTACACATTTACATTTAGTGTAGTTATAAACCAGTACCACCACCACCAATAATAATAACAATAATAATAATAATAATAATAATAATAATAATAATAGACCAGCATGTCCTTTGGTACAATAATTAACTAAAAACTGTAAATAATATATATATATATATATATATATATATATATATATATATATATATATATATATATATGTATATATATAAAACCATTATAAAATAACCTCACATGAGATTTTTCTCTTATAATCTGAAGAAGACAACGCAAGGACTAGTGAAGAAGTGAAGTGATTTCTTTATTCTTGATTCTTGATCTTCATCCACAGCTGCATCTCTCTCTCTCTCTCTCTCTCTCTCTCTCTCACACACACACACACACACACACACACACACACACACACACACACACACACACACTGACCTTTATTTCTGTCCTGGGAGAGGATCAGCGTGTGTCCCAGAGCCGGTTCAGCTGTTTACAGTAATATTACCGGCACATGCGCTCAGCTTGCCTTTTGACATTTCTCTCCTGAAGCTCCGCCATGTTGGAGCACCGGGAAGAACGTCCGCTGTGAAAGCTTATTTTCCCCACCCGCATTCCGACAAAACTCCGCCCACTGTGCTCTGATTGGCCAATATGTCACGCGTACAACGAATCAGCCGATTGGACAGTTCGTGTTACCGAGGCAACCATGGAGCACAGCGGAAGTGTCTCCGGTTTTTATTGAAATAAATAGAAAAGAAAGAGTTAAATAGATAAGAAAAAGAAGGTAAAGTAAAGAAAATAAATCACGAAATATATAAATAAACACATCTAGTGGAAAAAAGGTGTGCAAAGACAACACAAAAAACATCGTACGAAAGATGACAAACATTACAACCATGACAATAAAATACAATAAAATTTAAAATAAAATTATACTTATTACTATAGTTTATTTTGAAATAATATAATTTTCTTCGTATTTGTTCTCGACTGTTTTAACTACTTTAGTCTCCAAACTGCCCCGGCTAAACCTAGCACAGGAAGTAACGTCGGTATGAATACGGGTGGATTAACTTCTGTCCGTCAGTATTTTGTGTCGTAGTTTCCACTGATGGCAAGATTAGTTCCTCCCCATAATTAAACCACACACACTTTTTTAAAATTTAAAATAATCTTAGCTTCACAATAATCTCTTCACCGGACGATAACGCAGCGCTCATTAATATTAAATTAATATGAAAGCATTAAATTAATAAAATATGCAACAATATAAAATACATTTTACAATAAATAATAATATTGCAGTGACTAGGTGTGTTTACTTATAATATAATAAACAAAATATCTAAAAGTTGTAAATAAATACAAATTATTAACTATTAATAAGTAAAATATAAAAATGAGGTAAATAAATAATAAATCATATCCTAGACCAAAGCATTGTTAAAAAACAACAAAAAAGCAGGATTAGGTTCTGATATTTAAAAAAATAAT
>NC_069738.1:2104225-2119225 GCF_027358585.1 Pangasianodon hypophthalmus | reverse complement strand
ACGGGAAAGGGGGCGTGGCCTGTCAGAACCAAAACCAAAACATCGGACGCGTTCCAATCGCCCCTTACACCCTATCTAGGGCACTTGGTTTAAATGTAGAATAACGCAAAAATGACACAGTGATCTGTCTTAATATGTTCCTGAAAAATAAGGATAAATACAATAAAAAAAAAAATTATTATAAGATAATGTTAGATAAAATTTAATTTTAAAAACTCAGACAGCTGGTTGGATGCGCAGTGATGAGTGAGCTCAGGAACTATCACAACCATAGAGGAAAAATACACAAACATATACCAAAAAAAAAAAGAAAAGAAAAAATATTGTGCTTAATACCAGTGTGACCCTCAAAATCAAAGACACATGAACATGACCGTATATAATATAATACAATATAATATAATAATAAAACAGTGAGCAGATTAAATAAATAATAAATAATTAAAGAATAACACACAGCAGACTGTGCGGTTATATGAAACTAATCTACACCGGGGAGGTGGATCCACCCCAAAGAGGGTTATTTTTGCGTAACAGCATGGTCTGGAGTGTGTTATTCCGCTTATACCACAGCGATTTGCCAACACGTACAATGTTTCATATTTACTTATGGGGTTAATAGGTGATTTATAGGGTTCATTAGTGATATGTAGGAATTAATTGGTGATTTATAGGGAATAATTGGTGATTTATAGGGGTTAATTTGTGATGTATGGGGTTAATTGGTGATTTATAGGGAATAATTGGTGATTTATAGGGGATAATTTGTGATGTATGGGGTTAATTGGTGATTTATAGGGGTTAAGTGGTGATTTATGGGGATAATTGGTGATTTATAGGGGTTAAGTGGTGATTTATAGGGGTTATGTGGTGATTTATAGGGGTTAAGTTGTGATTTATGGGGATAATTGGTGATTTATAGGGGTTAATTGGTGATTTATAGGGGTTAAGTGGTGATTTATGGGGATAATTGGTGATTTATAGGGGTTAAGTGGTGATTTATAGGGGTTAATAGGTGATTTATAGGGGTTAAGTGGTGATTTATGGGGATAATTGGTGATTTATAGGGGTTAAGTGGTGATTTATAGGGGTTATGTGGTGATTTATAGGGGTTAAGTTGTGATTTATGGGGATAATTGGTGATTTATAGGGGTTAATAGGTGATTTATAGGGGTTAAGTGGTGATTTATAGGGGTTAAGTGGTGATTTATAGGGGTTAAGTGGTGATTTATAGGGGTTAATAGGTGATTTATAGGGGTTAAGTGGTGATTTATAGGGGTTAATAGGTGATTTATAGGGGTTAATAGGTGATTTATAGGGGTTAAGTGGTGATTTATGGGGATAATTGGTAAATTATGGGGTAAATTGGTGATTTATGGGGATAATTGGTAAATTATAGGGGTTAAGTCTGTCTGAGTGCAAAAGAAAAATCTTACTTGTCTTCCATTATATCGAAGGCAGCGTATTAATCATCTGCATAAAATGCTGCAGAGAGATAAAAATTTCATTACAAAAACATTAATGGACATATTTGCTTATTTAGCTTAAACAGATACTACTTCAGTGAATTATCCTTACCATCATGTTCAGTGTAGAAGGTCATGTATAAAATCATGAATAAAAGTGTCATCTAAAATGACATAAAATAGGTTTATTTTAATTAACAAATATTCTTCTTTCTTACTCACTTTAAACTGTCATGTCTGCTTATGCTTACATAACAATAAATATATTCTTGTGCATGATTAAAGGTGATTGCATTGTTTTTTTCCCCTGTGATGGAATCATTTACATTAGCAATGGCAATGGCTGGAGTCTAAATGCCACCAAGGATCTTCTCATAATAAATGTAGCTAAAATACACATTGAAATACCAGGTTATTCATGAATTAAAAAGGGATAGCATTTTAGTACCATAAAAAATTCACCAACTGTTCATCGGTGATTTATAAGAAATCACAGGAGTCATCTCAGTTAATGTTAGGAAAAGGGAAAGGGGTAGTGCTGTTTCTCATCCTCTGGCATTTCTCGTAAACCTGAGAGACCCACGTGGCCTGGTAGTCCTCCATAATCTTCCTTCCGTTTTAGCCAGGGTGGTTTCCTTCAGAACCACTAGAGGCAGTATAACTCATGGTGATAAGATATCATCCCCAGTTCTTCACTACATGTCCTGATGATGCGTCACAGCAGCTCTAAATAATGACAGCACTATACTTTATTGACTCCCTAAGAATAACTCACTTGTTAGCACTGTTGTTTATTTAGGATGACAATCATTAAAACTCACTACAGAGGACTGCTATGAAGCAAAATTGAATCTATAAAATCTGAGAAAAGTAGAGTGTAAGCTCCATCTGTATGTCTCATGTGGTCTGCAAGTGACTCTCCTCTTAGTGCATTGAATGGCATTTAATGGAAGAAGGCTTCTTGATGTGCTTGAAGTACAGTTGCACAATCACTTCCTTTACCTAATGGGCTAAACTGTTGTAGAAGAGAAATGATTTATTATCTCACTATCCGGTGTCACCCAGATGAGGATGGATTCCCTTTTGCATCTGGTTGCTCTCAAGGTTTCTTCCTCATGTCGTCTCAGGGAGTTTTTCCTTGCCACCATTGGCTTTGGCTTGCTCATTAGGGATACATTTAAATTTAAATTTTATATCCTGTAAAGCTGCTTTGTGACAATGTCCATTGTTAAAAGTGCTATACAAGTAAAATTAAATTGAATTAAACTTTTTTTGGACCCTTTATGGTGCAACCCAAAGCCTACAAACTGGTCTGGTCAGTGAGACTATAGCCCTGTGAGATGGCTCAGGAAAGTCAGGAACTCAGGAACTGCTCCAGAAGCTGCAGGTGGCCTTCTAATGCTACACCACAGAGAGCATACTGACACTGTCAGCGTACTCTGTAGGTGTTCGTTAGCCAGCTCCAACCTACTGACACTTTAATATACCAAAACAACTTCCAATGACGGGTTTGAAGCCACACTAAGCCACTTAGGGCAGTCTGCTGCAACCGTCAGAAATTCAATGGTCAACATAAAGGCAGATTAAAATCATCTCTATCTTCAGAAGTAGTGCACAATCTTGTTCACCACCATTCTTACGGACCAGGACAGATTAATTTGCCTGCAGCGTTTAGCACTGCTGTTAGGGGTTTTCCTTTCTTCCTATTGAAATCAAAAGTATATTCATGAATCCCCTGTGTCATGTGAGCAGTGATGGTACTGAACTAGCCCAAGACAGACCAACAGCTTTGAAGTAGAAGGCATAAAAATGAAGGCCAAGGCCAGTACTGGGTCTAAATAAGAGTCTGATGATCCATTGGGCAAAAGAATGTGTGACATTGAGGAAGGATCTGTGACTGAAGCTGACACAGGAGCAGAGGGTGACCTCAAAACAGACCCAGCATCAGCGACTAAGACTGACAAAGAAACAGGAGCAGAGGCCGAGTCATGAGCAGAGGCAGTGACCAAGCGCGGGGTAAGAGCAAAGCCCTAGGGGGCAGTGACAGAGACAACCTGAGCAAGATACAGGACTAGAGACAAAAACTGAGCTGGAAATCTGAGCAAAAACAGAAAACGTAGCTGGAGTGGTGACAGAAGTGTGTGTGGTCAGTGGGTCAGACCTGTCATGAGGTGAATCTGTGAATGGAGAACATCCATGATGACTGCAGAGCCTCCAAGAGCCGAGGCTGGGGGACCAAGGCAACAAACACAGCAATCAGAAATAAAAGTCTCCTTGTAGAAAAAAAAGTTTTGTTTATCTAATTATTTACAGCATCCTTCCATACAAGAGTGATCTGCAGCTGCACTACTGTCAGAGCTGCTGTCATAGGAAATGAATCAACACCTTCTGAGCAAACAGAAGCTATAATTCAGCAGCGTTGCTGTAAAAAGACTATAAAGAAACACAGGAGGCTTGTTAATGAGGTTTGTTAATGAGTGTTGCTATGAAGAAAGAAGGCAATAAAACAAATAAAGCAAAAAACAGCATACTTCACACTTCCGTTATTCATTTTTAGTCTTGAACTCCAGTGGACGTAAAGAATAACATGTTTATGAGTATGCATGGGTGATTAGGGCAATTTTCACTTCTTCTTTAGGTCTCTCTCTCTCTCTCTCTCTCTCTCTCTCTCCATGTCTTCCGCCCCACCTGCTGTTTTGTTTGTTTTCTCATCATCCTGTCATCTCTTGTCATCATCCTTGTATCAGTACGTAAGTGTGTGTGTGTGTGTGTGTGTCTGTATGAAGGTGCGAGCTCGGATCTTGAAACTTTACACAGGGATTCAGAAACATGACAGAGTCTGAAGGTAAAGTGTGTGTGCGTGTGTGTGTGTGTGTGTGTGAGAGAGAGATCACGAAAAAGAAAGTTAAGTCTATTTTACAGAGCATTGCTAGTTATGATGATTATTACAAGCTGTATTTTTATTACTAGTAGTAGTACTAGATATTATTATTATTATTATTATTATTATTATTATAATATTAGCCTACAGCTAATAAAAGTTAGTCGAGGTCATGCTTCATTTTTTTTTTGTTTGTGAGTTTCTCAGTTACTCCTAATTGATTTTTTTTAGTTTACATATTTAATTTAAATTTTATCTTTGTATCTTTTTATTGATATTTATTCATTTTCATGTTTTACTTTTTTGTTAGTAGTTTTAATTATTTTTTACATTATTTCTAACACTAGACATCTATCTGTGTATACGGATGAGATGTTTAGAAGAAGCGGATGGTGTTTGGTGTGAAATGATGATTGCTCGGAAGGCTTTAACTGTCATTCCCCAGGGGACACACACACACACACACACACACACACACACACACACACACACAGAGTAGTCTAATGTACTGTAGCGTGGACTTTTCAAGTACAAAATGATGTGTTATTTTGTGAAAGTAAGCTTGCTTTACACACAGAGAGAATAAAAGAGGATGAGTGTTAACTCTGAATGTGCTGAAGGAGGAAGTGTGTATTGCCCTACTGCCATATTTGCAAAAAAGTTTCTACACACACTTTCTATTATGGTTCTTCTGTAAATTGTGTGTGCACAGGTGCTAGAAGTACGTGCCCAGTGTAACCATAACCTTAATATAGTCAACACACACACACACACACACACACACACAGTTGTGCAGTGGCATGATCTTATAAAGTCTGTAAAGTCTTCATAAAATGATCAGAACCCAGGTGATATTTTAATTCACTCAACTGAGTTCAGCTTGTAAAAGCTAATTGTGTGTGTGTGTGTGTGTGTGTGTGTGTGTGATTACAGTGATAAAGTAATTGTGTATGTTATTTTCAGACAAGTTAGGTGAATACAACATGACCATGGCTCTGCAAAACAACTCATACACAGCAGGTATGCATATGTGTGTGTGTGTGTGTGGTTTAGAGTTAGAGGTATACGGTTAGGGGTGTCAAACTGATTGTGTGTGTGTGTGTGTGTGTGTGTGTAGTTTCCCGTCCAGATTGGCTGTTGTACGTGGTTCCTTCTATTGCCTTTGTACTTGGAGTGTTCCTATTCTCAGTGGTCTTCAGAACACAGCGTCACAGAGAGAGTGAGTACACACACACACACACACACACACACACAGAGTTGACTACTATGAAGTTGTACTATCTTGAGCACACACTAATCTCTGTGTCTGCCAGCAGAAGCATTTCGGCGAGTCGCTGCACTAAAGACCATCATGAACGCAACCTCACCAGGACACACATACGCAAGGTACACAAGGTAGAATGAACACACAACTATTTATTGTGATGTAGTGCACACTGTTACAAACAGCTGTGGTGTTTGGTGTCTGACTAGTTCCACTGAGCGGATGTTAATGTTAAATCTACATCCTGGTTCTCACCTATGAAGCTGTAATTCATGGTTGAAAGAATAATGTGGTGAGTTCAGGCAGCAGAATGAAGTTCCTCCACAGGGTTGCTGGCTTACTCTCTCTGTGAGAGGGTGAGGAACTGAGAAGAGCCAGCTGAGATGAGGAAGTAAAAGTGAAAAAGTGACACACCTTCATCCTAAACTTCACTGCCAGCAGTGATGACATGTTGAATCTTCTTTTAGTTTGGAGTTCAGGGAAAATGAATTTTGGCCATGCTGTCTGGCCGAGAGGGACGTACTTTCTCTCGCCTGTCAATCACAGTGACACTGGCCAATCCTATATGAGCTCGTGTGTGTGGACGTGGAGAGAGAGAGCTCTTTCACATGTTAGCTTTCACCCTCCTCAGTTGGTAGCTGTTGTATGATAAGGAAGAGCTGGCTGGTGGGTCGGAATTGGAAAGTGACCAATTTGGGGAGAAAATTGATTTTCTAATTGATTTCAGATTGTGTGACTTTACATTCATTAGCTTGTATTCAGTGTGTGTGAAAGCGTAAAGGCCTAATTCATTTCAAATCTTTGCTCGTCAAGGGTCCCCAGTGGACATGGCCCATAGGCCCGGACACGAGACAGCTTTGTAGGAAAACACTCCTCTGTAGCTGTCATTATTCTAGGTATGACTAGAGGTTTTGGACTGGGAGCAAATTGGAGAAGGTTTGTGATATATTTTTTGGGGGTTTCAACAGAAATTATTTCTGAATAGGGCATTAGTGAGTTCAGTACCACGGTGTATATCCACTGAATTAGCTGGCTTTGGATTGCACTGGATATGCGGGATTTGTCAGGAAGCAATTTCATGAGATCCATCACTCTGTTAATTTCATCTATAACCTCCCATCTTACCAGCTGACTATACCAGTCTCCTTCTTCTCCTCCTTCTTCAGATTGGCTTGAGCCTTCATACTGTCCTGATAGATGAGCATAAAGTTAAACCTGTATAAAGTCCAGGGTGCATTTTGAGGAGTTTTGAGGATTATATTCTAGGTTTTCTATGATCCATAACATTAAGAAAAGTTATTTTGCCCCATCAGGCTACTTTCTCTCTTTGGGTGCGCTGACCTCTTAGTTCATCTGAGGGAGACTTTGTGGCTTGATGGCTTTCATAGTTTAAAGTCCCCATGAGATACAGCAGCTTCTTAACTGTGATTTGATTCTGTATGTTGATGTGTTTCCTGCTGATATCAGAGTGCTGTTGTGTTGAAGTTCTTGACTTGCACAACAACCAACGATGTTTGAGATATGCCATGCCACAGCGCGGCCAATCTAAACAAACCTGGCAGAAGCTTAGCTAGCTAACAACATATGGCAAAGATTTTAAGAAGAGCCTTCTACTGACTCATACTGATAGAGAAGACTTGATGGTGTATTCTTGCTTAGTCTGAGGAGGCAACATATTCCAGCATTGAAGAAACCCATCTGGTAAAACACTCCTCCACGGTGTGCCATAAATCCCACCCTTTTCAAAATGAATAAACTCCAACTGCTTTTTTTTGGTTGGAAAAGGGACTAGTGTGCGGGAACACACACAACCCAAAACACATAGACAATCCGTGTTTGCTGCTAATGAGTTGCTACTTCCACACTTCAGGGGGCGGGTCATAATTTAATGCTAAAGAGCATTTAATTGGATGATCATGATTGAAGTCAAGATATATCTCAGCAAAAAAATTTTAAACATTAAAACTCACAATTCTGTCTAGTGTCCATTCGTGCAGCCATTCAGTTACTGCGCTGACTTTCAATTTTTGTGTTTTTTGCTCATTTGTGCTAAGAATGTAACTGAAAAATTGTAGAAAGCTCAGAGTGTTTGGTGGTGTGTGTGTGTGTGTGTGTGTGTGTGTGTGTGTTTTGCAGTCAAGGACCCATGGGAGCAGAGAATAAGGATTTCAGCAAACTGCAGAACTCCAGCGAAACTCAAGGAAACCTTACAAAACGTAAAAAAACCCATTTCTCATTGCATATTAAATGATTGACACCACAACACTGCTGAATTCTGGATTCTGATTAGTCAGAAGATGTTGATTAATTTTCTATTACAGCAGCTCTGACAGTTGCGCAGGTTTATATTAATGCGCTTGGGACTTGTATGGAGGACGTTCCACATAAACGGATTGAAAAATGTGTGCAGTCTTTGTTTACACACATTTTATTTAACATTTTTATGGACTTTTGTTAAACATGTATGAAAGGAGTCATAAAGGGAGTGTCAGTACTTTGTAACAGTCAGTTAGTTTTCCAACATGGGAACATCTTCAGGAGTGTGTGTGTGTGTGTGTGTGTGTGTGTTACCACAGAAGAGGCCCAGTCTTATGAGAACGTTACAACGGTAATCTACAGTAATGAGGATAAAGTCAACTACTGCGTCCGTCAGGATGAAGGTCAATATACTCACTCACTCATCTGTTCCTCTTTCTTTCTTTCTTTCTTTCTTTCTTTCTTTCTTTCTTTTTGTACTGCTTTGTTATTCTTTGTACCTATTATTCTTTGTCTTTTTTTGTATTTCATGCGTTCTTTCTAGTATTGCTATTGCTCATATGTGTTCTTTCTCTTTTCTTATATTGGTGCAATAATTACAGTATGTGCAAGTAAGAATTTGTGCAATAACTAGTATATGTGCGGTGTGGTGGATAGGAGGTTGCGTAGGGGGGTGGTAGGGGTGGTGTGTAGAGAGGTGTGTAGGGAGGGATGTAGGGAGGGCATGTAGGGAGGGAGGTAGAGAGGGAGGTAGAGAGGGATGTAGAGACAGTGTGTAGGGAGGGATGTAGGGAGGGGGTTTAGGGATGGTGTGTAGGGAGGGATGTAGGAAGGGGGTTTAGGGATGGTGTGTAGGGAGGGATGTAGGGAGGGATGTAGGGAGGGATGTAGGGAGGTGTGTAGGGAGGGATGTAGGAAGGGGGTTTAGGGATGGTGTGTAGGGAGGGATGTAGGGAGGGATGTAGGGAGGTGTGTAGGGAGGGATGTAGAGAGGTGTGTAGGGAGGGATGTAGGGATGGTGTGTAGGGAGGGATGTAGAGAGGTGTGTAGGGAGGGATGTAGGGATGGTGTGTAGGGAGGGATGTAGAGAGGTGTGTAGGGAGGGATGTAGGGATGGTGTGTAGGGAGGGATGTAGGGAGGGATGTAGGGATGGTGTGTAGGGAGGGATGTAGGGAGGGATGAAGGGATGGTGTGTAGGGAGGGATGAAGGGAGGGATGTAGGGAGGGGGTTTAGGGAGGGTGTGTAGGGAGGGATGTAGGAAGGGGGTTTAGGGATGGTGTGTAGGGAGGGATGTAGGGAGGGATGTAGGGAGGTGTGTAGGGAGGGATGTAGAGAGGTGTGTAGGGAGGGATGTAGGGATGGTGTGTAGGGAGGGATGTAGAGAGGTGTGTAGGGAGGGATGTAGGGATGGTGTGTAGGGAGGGATGTAGAGAGGTGTGTAGGGAGGGATGTAGGGATGGTGTGTAGGGAGGGATGTAGGGAGGGATGTAGGGATGGTGTGTAGGGAGGGATGTAGGGAGGGATGAAGGGATGGTGTGTAGGGAGGGATGAAGGGAGGGATGTAGGGAGGGGGTTTAGGGAGGGTGTGTAGGGAGGGATGTAGGAAGGGGGTTTAGGGATGGTGTGTAGGGAGGGATGTAGGAAGGGGGTTTAGGGATGGTGTGTAGGGAGGGATGAAGGGAGGGATGTAGGGAGGGGGTTTAGGGAGGGTGTGTAGGGAGGGATGTAGGAAGGGGGTTTAGGGATGGTGTGTAGGGAGGGAGTGTAGGGAGGTGTGTAGGGAGGGATGTAGGAAGGGGGTTTAGGGATGGTGTGTAGGGAGGGATGTAGGAAGGGGGTTTAGGGATGGTGTGTAGGGAGGGATGAAGGGATGGTGTGTAGGGAGGGATGAAGGGAGGGATGTAGGGAGGGGGTTTAGGGAGGGTGTGTAGGGAGGGATGTAGGAAGGGGGTTTAGGGATGGTGTGTAGGGAGGGAGTGTAGGGAGGTGTGTAGGGAGGGATGAAGGGTTAGGGTTAGGGTTAGGGTTAGGGATGAAGGGAGGGATGTAGGGATGGTGTGTAGGGAGGGATGTAGAGAGGTGTGTAGGGAGGGATGTAGGGATGGTGTGTAGGGAGGGATGTAGGGAGGGATGTAGGGAGGTGTGTAGGGAGGGATGAAGGGAGGGATGTAGGGAGGTGTGTAGGGAGGGATGAAGGGAGGGATGTAGGGAGGTGTGTAGGGAGGGATGTAGGGATCGTATTCATTATTATTTTAAGTTCCTTTCTTTCTTTCTTTCTTTCTTTCTTTCTTTCTTTCAACAGAGCAATGGTGTTCTTCATACGTCTTATTCTTTCTTTTTTTTTTCAAAACATTAATCGTTCTTTCATCCCTCCATCACTCTCAGCACTTTGCTGCATTTATTCATTTAATGTCCACTGTCTCTGGTTTAGATTATGTCACTCCTGATGCAGCAGATGAAGTGACAGAACCCGAAAAGACCACCTACCTTCATTCACATCACAACCTTACAGACACCGGTATACACACACACACACACACACACACACACACAACCTTGTAGTCATTCATTCACTCTCTCTCTGTGTCTCTCTCACTCCCACTGTAGATGGAGAGTCATATGAAAACATGGATGGGTGTGTGTATGCTCATCCTCGCCAACCCACACTAAAGAATGCACTCAGCACTGAGGACGATGGTAGTCTATACTCCACACACACACACACACACACACACACACACACACACACTCACAATGTATATATTTATAAACCATGCATTACTCTGTGTGTCTGTAGATTATATTAATCCTGATGAAGAGGAAAAACACAACCTGGAACAGACAGATACAGGTGTGTGTGTGTGTGTGTGTGTGTGTGAGGCATCAGCTTTTTTTCATGTTGACTACAATGATAAAAAATTGCTTTCTCTTTCTCTCTCCATCTTTCTTTCTCAGAGTCCTATGAGAACATGAATGGCTCAGTATGTCCCAACACAGACGCACAAACCAACACACACACTGTGGATGAAGGTGAGACACGAGAGTGTGTGTGTATGTGTGTGTTTGCATAAATATGTCCCAAAGCTGCACATTCTAAAGACAGCGTCTGTGTGTGTGTGTGTGTGTGTGTGTGTGTTTCTTCAGGCTGGTATGAGTGCATGGACAGAAGACAAAGAAGCGAGAAGCACACATAATACAGGATATTAGTGAGGGGTGAAAGGAAACCAACCCACACACACACACACACACACACACACATACAATTTATTCATATCCAATAAGCAAGTAGTAATACAGGACATACATAATAGAGATCAATACAGAATACAGAAAAATACATCATCTTACAGTTAAAACATGGACAGTATCAAGATTATCATGAATATAAATAGCAGCTCTTCACTATATATATGACGGCTGCCAGTGATAGCAGACACTGAACAGTATTTTGCTAGCTGTTTAGCTCTCCTTTTAGGCAGCGCTAGCAGCTGTAAGCCCCTGGTGACCAGTCTGTGGACGTGTCCTAGGCTGCTGTATATGAAGACCAAAAGTCTACACTTGTAGCTGAGCTCTGAGATGTTCCTCAGGAGCAGTTGGTACTTGATAACCTTAGTCATGAAGGTTTCCTCGAGGCCTGTAAGATAAAATATCTGTCTGAACTCTTCATTTACAACAACAACATCTGGGTTATTAGCAGAGAGATTTGCAAAAATGAATGAATCATTGTTACGGAAGATGTACAATGTACAAGAAGGCTTGTCCAGTTTCACAGAAGAAGCTAAATGGATTGATATTTCTTTCGTTATGAAGTCTACTATTCTATTCTAAACCATCTATACAGGAATATTTCGACGTCTGTACGCATATAAACCTCGTATTCGGAATACGGCTGCAACCCGAATAAGGACCTTAAACGGAATACTGATGTGCATGTAAACGTAGCCATTGAGTATAATGTTAGTGTGTAAGTGTCAAGTGTGTGAAGAGAAATACTGCCCTTTACTGGCGTGATGGAAGATGAATAAAATATTCAGCATTTGTTCAGGCTAGCGTCAGTTAAGAATCCATTCAGGAATTAGCTGTGTTTTATTTTAGGACCATGACACAGGAACTTCATTATAAACCATGCTGTAATTTTGTAAAATATCATAATTCTGTTGTACGACTTGTAATTAATAAAAAAATAAAGTTGATTACTTATTTCATATAAAATTTTTCATACATAATGTGACGTGTACAGTGTACTCTAGTTGTCCTGCCTTCACAATTAGGACACTCTGGTCATTTTTATTTAAAAAAAAAAAAAAATGGAGACCATGCTACATGGTAGAAGAAAAAATACAGAAGAAGAAAAAAGTCAGTAGAGCACTGGAGTCATGTAGGATAAAGAGCCTGAACCCTGGTTACTGTCTGGACAGACAGACAGACAGACAGACAGACAGACAGACAGATAGATAGATAGATAGATAGATAGATCACTTTATTCATCCCAGGGGGAAATTCACCTATTACAGCAGCACAGAGAGTTACAAGTAAACTAAAAGTAATTTTGTGTTAATTTATAAATTTATAAATGAAACTAAATGTGAATAAATATATATATATAAAGAATACAGTGTAAGAGTGTGAAGTGGGAGTGCAGAGGGGTGTAAATATTAAAGATATAAGCAGCAGATGAGTGGAATTAAAGTGGCAGTGCAGTGCAAACATTGTCAGTAAAATGAACAGGGAGGTACAGTACTGTATAGAGTGTGTTTCACGTATGTTCTCTCCGTGTCCACATGCTGTTTTTCCACTGCAGCCAATTACAAATCAGAACCTCAGCACAGCTCGTAAACCTTCTTCACAAGCCCAAGCCTACCCACGGCACGAATGTGTGAATCTGAATCTGAATCCAAGCAGAACTGCAACAAATAACAAATCTGAACTTGACTATCTATTGTCCAATTCATACTAATAACTAAAACAGATCTGTACTAATAAAAAAACCCACATTGCTTTGATTGGCCACTTTAATACTTTTATCACACGGATTAAAAAAGACTAATGAGTGTCCTCTACAGGTGTCATGAGAGAGTTTACTGTCCATGTGCTGGAGGTTTAATACAAAACCCAAAACAGTAGCCAATAATCAAAGCCGAGAATCCACAAGAGAAGCAAACAACAGAGCGACTCCATAGAGTAATCGAGATCACAGCAAGAGTCTTAGAGCTAATAATAAATATCAGCCAGACCTCACAACTACACTGTGCACACACTATACAGCGTTGCATAAACTCCTTAGTAGCTAACATACGCTCAAAACGTCGCTAGAAGACGTCAGACTGATTTGCATATTCATTAATTTGTCAGGATCATTTGCATATCAGAACATGGAGGAAGATTTTCTGACGAGAGAATAAAACAGAATTCTAACAGGCTTTATATTCACGGCGCCACAAACACCCTGTCGCTCGTTATTTTACTACAAACGCACGACTCGGGTGTGGTTTATTCCTTACGTAAAACAGTGGGCGGAGTCAAGAGTTGTATTAAATACATTTATTACATCAGCCACATATTCATCATCACTTAGACATTTCATAAGCAAAAAGCAGACAGTATGGAACCCCAAAACAGTGTGTGTGTGTGTGTGTGTGTTTTTACTGTACTTGATGCAGGATCTCCACCTCCATCCTCTTACCCAGAAAATAAGGTGCCTTCATGTTTAATTCAGACCAGATTGATTAAATCAGACAGACCTGAAGGTTCCAGATCAGTTTATTGTGTTTCCTTATCTCTCACACACCCACCCACACCCACACACACACACTACACACTACATGTGCTGATCCATTACCGTATTAGCATGAACATACTCAGCTAAGCTAGCATTAGATGACATGACATACGTATTCACTAGGAAGAAGGAGGCACAAATTACTCAATTCTCATAATAAATTAATAAGCTAATGATTGTTCTAGGCGCAATAAACGACTCAATGTTTCTCCAGGATGACTTGTGCTCTGCTAGCATGGCAACAAACTAGCTAATTAACCAAAAATATTGTATACTAGCAAGTTAGGTATGTGCTAAAGTTAACTAAATAGTTACCAGAATGAAAATGTTCTGCTAGTGAGCTTAAATAAAAAAAACAAACAAACAAAAAAAACTAACTAGCATGGTACGCAAAATGACAGACGCTCTGCTAGCGTGTTAACAAGCTAGCTAATTAGCAGAAGAATGTGCAAGCTAGTTAGCTAAGTGATTACCGGAATGAGGAAATGAGCAATGCTCGGCTAGCAAGTGAGCACAATACCTAATTAGCATTCTAGGTGCAATAAATGACTGAGCTAGCACTGAAGCATGACAGCTAGTTAGCTGAATCAGCTGACAGTAGATGTACACACTTTAAAGCAAATCGTCTTTAATAGCCTCGTTGTCCAACAGAAAACGTAGTATTGGAACACGAGTGTGTGTGTGTGTGTGTGTGTGTGTGTGTGCGTGAGAGAGCAGGAAACAGTAAACTGTGGATGTTTATACTAATGTAAAGTATAGATGAGTCAAAAGGTTAGATTAGTTCCTGTCCCGCCCCCATCTACAATAACCCCGCCCCACCTCCAGTGACCCCACCCCCACCTTCAGTGACCCCACCCCCCATCTTCAGTGACCCCACCCCCCACCTTCAGTGACCCCGCCCCTCTCTGTCTCAGCCCCAGTTGTGCTGGTCCTCAGGTGTAGTGGGCAGGATGTCGGTGACGAGCCCCGTGCCGATGGTCCTGTTCCCGTCCCTCAGTGTGAACCTCTGACCTTTCTCCAACACCATGGGCTGTCTGAGGGTCAGAGTGAGGGACGTGTCCTCACCAGGCATCACCATCTCCTACACACACACACACACACACACACACACAGACAGATGAGGACAATGTACAGAGAGAGAGAGAGAGAGAGAGAGAGAGAGATGGGGACAATGGGTAGGACAATGTGTATTACAGTGGGAGGCGTGTGTGTATTACAGAGAAGTGTGTGTGTGTGTGTGTGTGTGTGTGTGTGTGCGCGTGTGTGTTACCTTGCCCTCGGGGAGCTGCACCCTGCAGGCCATGTCCCAGGTGAGTGAGAACATGACAGGCATGAAGTTGGTGACGAAAGGC
>NC_069738.1:2094225-2101725 GCF_027358585.1 Pangasianodon hypophthalmus | reverse complement strand
GGGTAGAGGGATGTAGTCATCCACCACCTCCAGCAGCTTCATGATGGAGTTCACTCCCAGCTCAGGCTGCCGGTTCTACACACACACACACACACACACACACACACACACACAGTAATGATGAGCACTGAGTGTTGCGGGGTCACACTCTCTCCACGTCCCCATCTCTCTCTGTCAGTACCTCGAGGGCGCAGAGGGCGGAGCCACAGATGACGGGCGTGTTGTCTCCGTCGTAGCCGAACTCGCTGAGCAGCTCTCGGATCTCGAGCTCGACGAGCTGCAGGAGTTCGGGGTCGTCCACGGCATCCGCTTTGTTCACGTACACCACCACGTGCTGCACGCCGATCTGACGAGCCAGCAGCAGGTGCTCACGCGTCTGCGGCATCTGACCGTCCGTCGCTGCCACCACCAGGATACAGCCGTCCAGCTGAGCCGTGCCCGTGATCATGTTCTACACACACATGCACACACACGCACGCGCACACACACACAGACACACACGCACGCGCACACACACACGCACACACACACACACGCACACAGACACACGCACACGGGTCAGTGTTAGACCACATGTTGTGTACATAAACGCAGATAGAAAGCAGTTTCTTTGAACTTGTTCCTGGATCAACACTTATTTTTAACCAATCAATGATGTTTGATGACATACGCACAGGCGGTCGGTCCTCCTGCCTGTCTCTCTGCTCATCTCTCCTGCCTGTCTCTCTGCTCATCTCTCCTGCCTGTCTCTCTGCTCATCTCTCCTGCCTGTCTCTCTGCTCATCTCTCCTCCTGTCTCTCTACTCATCCTCCTCCTGTCTCTCTGCTCATCTCTCCTGCCTGTCTCTCTGCTCATCCTCCTGCCTGTCTCTCTGCTCATCTCTCCTCCTGTCTCTCTGCTCATCTCTCCTCCTGTCTCTCTACTCATCCTCCTCCTGTCTCTCTGCTCATCTCTCCTGCCTGTCTCTCTGCTCATCCTCCTGCCTGTCTCTCTGCTCATCTCTCCTCCTGTCTCTCTGCTCATCTCTCCTGCCTGTCTCTCTGCTCATCTCTCCTGCCTGTCTCTCTGCTCATCTCTCCTGCCTGTCTCTCTGCTCATCCTCCTGCCTGTCTCTCTGCTCATCCTCCTGTCTCTCTACTCATCTCTCCTCCTGTCTCTCTGCTCATCTCTCCTCCTGTCTCTCTGCTCATCTCTCCTCCTATCTCTCTGCTCATCCTCCCACCGGTCTGTCTGCTCATCCTCCTGTCTCTCTGCTCATCCTCCTGTCTCTCTGCTCATCTCTCCTCCTGTCTCTCTGCTCATCCTCCCACCGGTCTCTCTCCTCATCCTCCGGTCTCTCTGCTCATCCTCCTGCCTGTCTCTCTCCTCATCCTCCCACCGGTCTCTCTCCTCATCCTCCGGTCTCTCTGCTCATCCTCCTGCCTGTCTCTATGCTCATCCTCCTGTCTCTCTGCTCATCTCTCCTCCTGTCTCTCTGCTCCTCCTGCCTGTCTGCTCATCCTCCTGCCTGTCTCTCTGCTCATCCTCCTGCCTGTCTCTCTGCTCATCCTCCTGTCTCTCTGCTCATCTCTCCTCCTGTCTCTCTGCTCCTCCTGTCTCTCTGCTCATCTCTCCTGCCTGTTTGTGTACCTTGACGTAGTCAGCGTGACCGGGGCAGTCTGTGTGAGCGTAGTGTGTGTGTGTGTGTACCTTGACGTAGTCAGCGTGACCGGCGCAGTCTGTGTGAGCGTAGTGTGTGTGTGTGTGTGTGTGTGTGTGTGTATACCTTGACGTAGTCAGCGTGTCCGGGGCAGTCTGTGTGAGCGTAGTGTGTGTGTGTGTGTGTGTGTATATACCTTGACGTAGTCAGCATGACCGGGGCAGTCTGTGTGAGCGTAGTGTGTGTGTGTGTGTGTGTGTGTGTGTGTATATACCTTGACGTAGTCAGCATGACCGGGGCAGTCTGTGTGAGCGTAGTGTGTGTGTGTGTATATGTGTGTGTGTGTGTGTACCTTGACGTAGTCAGCGTGACCGGGGCAGTCTGTATGAGCGTAGTGTCTGTTAGCGGTTGTGTACTCCACATGTGAGGCGTTGATTGTGATTCCTCTGGCTTTCTCTTCGGGAGCGTTATCAATGTCCTCATACTTCTTATAGTGAGCGCCACCAGCCTCGGCCAGCACTGCCCCACACACACACACACACACACACACACACACACACACATTACATAAAGGTATCCTCAGCTACAGCACAGGTACAGTGTTACCTCTCTCTCTCTCACTCTGTGTGTGTGTGTGTGTGTGTTACCTTTGGTGATGGCGGCGGTGAGCGTGGTCTTCCCGTGGTCCACGTGACCGATGGTTCCGATGTTCACGTGAGGTTTATCGCGGGAGAACACCTTCTTCGCCTCGGCGGCGAAATTCCTCCGAGTGAGAGGAACTGCACACTGAGACACAGCGACAGATTAGCGAGATTTATTTATCCTGATAATTCAGACTCATTCATCTAGATTATTTACACAAATATAGTATAGACACTATAAACATCATACGCTAATTTATCCAGACAATTCAGATTCATTTAGATAAGTTAGATTATCAAAATATCTTCATTTATCCAGAAAATTTCCATAAACTGTTCTAGATAATATACTTTACTCATCGTGATCATTTTCAGTATTCGAATTAATTTATAATCTTTATTTTAGATTATTACTGTTATATAATTTAGATTTATGTGCATGAATTTATCTAGAATATTTACATGTGGTTGTTTTAGAGGACTAGCTCTGAATAACTTAGATTTATTTACATGAACTTGAATATTTAGCTGTGGTTATTTTAGATTAATCTCTCTGTATAATTTAGATGTATTTATCTGGGATATTTAGATGGGTTTATTTTAGAGGACCAGCTCTGTGTGAGCGAGCAGCCGGGACCCGAGCGCAGTGGGATGTTCGGGGAACTCACCAGTCTGTAGGAGCTGTGCAGGAGACTCGGGGAGGACAGCTGGAGCGCTGAATAACACACACACACACACACACACACACACACACACACACACACACACACAGAGATAAACATGAACACCATCGTCCTCACACGTCACATTTATATTTCAGCTTAATGTGTCTAGATGGTGTACATTCATGTATCGAGATATTTAAAACTGGTTACTTTATAGAATTATAGCTATATAATTTACATTTATTCACAAGAATTTATCTAGAATATGTAGATCAGCTTATTTTATCTTTATATTTATCTTTTCCCGGAACGAACACTGAACACTTTTTATAGACACTCTCTCACACAAAGACTCAGTCTGATAATATATGTTTACTTGTGCATTGCACTACAAATCATCTTGCACTATGTGCTGCTTCCCCTAAAATATCTCTTTTGCACAATTTCATGTACAAAATACCTCTTTTGCACAATTCCATTTACAGTATCTCTGTAAAGTTTTGTATAGTTTTTGTAAAGTTTTGTAAAGTATGTATAGTCATCTAAATTGTTTCTTATACTTCTATGTTTATATTTATGTTTAACTTGTATGTAGCACCGTGGTCCTGCGAGACACGGCATTTCGTTCAACTATATGTCCACACACGTAGCAGAATGACAATAAAGCTCAACTTGAACTTGTTACTTGTTTAGTTTAATGTCTCTGTATAATTTAGATTTATTTACACGAATTTATCTACAATATTTAGATCTCATTATTTGATGTGTTATTATGTGTTATTATTTAAGTGTACATTTATACACTTATACACAACACTCATTCAGATCATTTATATTTATATAAAAAAATAAAAATAAAAATAAAAACAGGGAAAACATGAAGCTGATATTACCCGAGTCTTACTTTGACATGTTTTTTCCCTCATGAATATGGAAATTAGTGTATTTACATACTGACATGTGCATGTGTTATATTTCTCCAGCTTACTCAGGGATAATTCAGGAGAAGTTACACCTGGTTTGCACAGATGCATTTTCACTGATTGTTGTATAAGTGTGCTAAACCCGCAGTAGCTTTATTCCCCTCACATCTCCCCGGTGCATGGATGGAGCTTGACCTTGCTTTGCCAGCGCGAGCCTCCGGAAACACATAACTACCCGCACCGCGTTACGTCATTCCCCCTGCGCTCGAGACTAAACCCCGTTAACCCCGGTTTCATCTCCTCCACACGGCGGAAGCGTTAAAGAAACCGCGCAGGTAAAGTCATGAACACAAACTGGCCAACTTACCGGACAGGCATGCACGGATTCCCACGAGCGCAGCCATGTTGGATTACTGAGGAAAAGACACACGCACAGCGCATGCGCGGAAAATAATCACGACGTCATCAACATGCGACGCGTCTGAGACCGTAAAGAGTTTGATTTGTTTGTTTGTTTGTTTTTAATTAATGCTCAGAACATTATACAGATAATAACAGATAAGAACAATGAGAAATAAAACAAAACCGATGAAAAAAGAGTTTTACAGATTAAAAACTAACCGGAGAGCAGCTGTGTTAATGCAAGACCAAAAGGACATACACTCATTTACAGTTTATTGCTTCTGGGAAAGGTTTTATAAATATAATATTTAAAAAAAGAAAAATTTGTCTAAGGAGAATTACTCGAAATAATGAAAAGGAGAAATTCCAAAAAGCTTAAATTTTTAAATCTTTGTTTTATGAATTATTATTATTATTATTATTATTATTACTATTATTATTTGTATTCTGTGATTGCTGATCATTGCTGTGGTGCCTGGTTCTTGGACCTTATGCTGTTTAACAATAACAATAAGAATAACAACAACAACAACAACAACAACAACAATAATAATAATAATAATAATAGCAGTTTTACATACTGTACGTGCGACATAAATAATGTTAACAGTATAAAAATAAATGTAGGGAAAGAATGATAGAATAAAATAAAATTTTATTTTAAAATAAATCAATAACTAAAATTATTCAAAAGTATTCAGACATTTTTTTAAATATACATACAAAATAAAATACAATTTAATTATTTTTTAATTGTCTATAACTATGTAATATTTCTTTAATAATATTTCATATTACATATTTATAGACAATTCAAAGATCATAAAATTGTATTTTATTTTGTATGTTTTCACATTTTGTAACATTTTATTTAAAAATTTAAATTGCAAAATAGTCGCGAAAATACTGCACTAATTTTTTTTAATCTTAAAATGAATTTAAAATCATATATATGAATTATAGTTCATATTTTATATCTGTGTAATATTTTAAGTTGTAATTATTTAGTTATTAATGTGTTTTATTTATTCATTGCGCACTATCGCGAAGTCGTGTGCACCTACTGCGCATGCGTGGAGCCTGAGACTGTGCGCGCGTAGTGCGCATGCGTGGAGCCTGAGCCTATGTGCGCGTACTGCGCATGCGTGGAGCATGTGTCGCCTATATGTGTATGTGCGCATGCGCGGTACGAGCTCCAGTGATGGCGGCTGCTCGTGTGATCCAGAGTCGCTGAGAAAGTTCCAGATTAAACCTCATCAGTGTTTATTAGCGGTGTGATGGAGCTCTACTCAGAGTAACTACACCCTTATACACCATCATACACCATCATACACCAGCTCTGATTCACGGTAAGACCGGGGTTTATATTTAAAATCCATTAATACTGTAACTTATAGAGCTAAACCATGTGCAGTGTGTGTGTGTGTGTGTGTGTGTGTGTGAGAGGTAGATAAATTATAGTGTGAATTAAACATCATTAACATTAACTCCATGTACAGAATCCACAGTTTAATCACTGAGTGAAGTTTGTTATGGAGTTATACAATAAATACTTTATAGGCGCAAAAGTTTTGGCACCCATAAACCCAATGCATTGCAGGACACTACATGTGAAGTGGGTTATCTATTTATTTATTTATTTTTTTTCTACAAAAACTGGAAGATATCACACTCAGTGTTTGCCAGATGTTTGCTGGTATTCTTGCTAGTGATTTTTTTTTTGGT
This sequence comes from Pangasianodon hypophthalmus, assembly GCF_027358585.1. NCBI lineage: Eukaryota > Metazoa > Chordata > Actinopteri > Siluriformes > Pangasiidae > Pangasianodon > Pangasianodon hypophthalmus. Next base: position 2,095,729 of record NC_069738.1, on the reverse strand, counting down.
AGTTTTCTCCCATAAAATGTATGTTTCTGTAATATGCAAATGATGCTTCATCAGACATTTGCATATTTAATAAAGCCAGTTAAACTAGCCATTTGATGTTAGAATGAAAATATTTATTTCAAGAGAGGAAAACCTTTACAGAACAGCTTGTTAGTCATTTTTATTTTAAAATATCTTTTTATATTTCTTTGTATCTGTTTATTTGAGGGGAATAAAAGCCCACAGGTTTTTCAGGATAAAATCTAAAATCCAGCAAAAGTTGTGAAATTTCTCTGTAGTAAGCGTCTAATTACGGAACGCAGTGAACGTGTAAAATGTAAAGGTTTATTAACGAACCATAGATGTGTATCATAACGACACAAACACACACTATATACAGTATATAGTCAGGAAGCAAACTTTTCAGGGATATATATGATGTGATTGTGAAGTGGGTGGAGCTTAAAGCTTTCTATTTTTTTCTGTTTTTGATTTGATTGGATCTAGTCAGCAGTGATGATAATTTATTTTCTCTCTCTGTGTGCAGATGGCAGAAGGAAACAGACGTCAACCTCAGAATTTGCAGGGAGTCCTGCGATTGGCTGTTGAAGCTGGCTCCGCCTCCGATGGCTCCGCCCCAAACGAGCCCATGTCTCAGGAGGTAACCCAGGACTCACAAGTTACAATTAGAGAAGGGTTTACTGCTCATGCGAAGCTCTTTGATTTCAGAAATTCAACAAGACTTATAAGAACGAAATGCTTTCCTTTAAATTAGAGTGTAGCTTAATCCTTTGTTCACGCTAGCGAGCGACGAAGTGACGAAGCGTCAGGCGATCGTTCAGTCTATAAGAATGTACATGACGCAGAGCTGCGATTTGGTTGATGTTTGCAGTAAGATATTTTTCAGCTCTATGCAGATTTAGCGTGACGCTGTAAAGAACGACAGATCCGAACGATTGGCTTGGACGATTCCTCAGACCAATCCTACGACGCGTGTGGTCCGACGTTTTTTCAGTTCCCCGCTCACGATTAATTTAATTCCTACCTGCAATTAGTTCCTCTTTACTTTTTGACGCTTTAAAAATGGAAGAAAACTTTAAACCGTGGTTTCTTTGTATCCTGTCCTATAAAATGTGCACAGAGACATTAGGAAGAAGAATAAAGCTCAGAAGGAAGTTGGTCGATGATGCGTCTGGTGAGTTTACGTAGCTAGTGCAGTGAGATTGCTTTTCACGATTCAAGATTTTATTTATCACATACATGGTTATAATCAGTACATAACTCACAGTGAAATGAAAATATGGCCTTCTCTGTGGACTGTGTATTTAAATAACTAAATTAAAAACCAGACATTCATTTAAAAAAAAAAAAAAAAGAAATAATAAGAAACATGGACAGGAATGTGCAAAATATGCGAGTATGTTACGTGTAGTAACAATACAAAGTGTCAAGTGCAGTGTGTGGAGTCGTTATGGAGTCGTTATGGAGTCGTTATGGAGTCGTTATGGAGTCGTTATGGAGTCGT